>NC_052612.1:22667353-22967353 GCF_016545825.1 Eucalyptus grandis
GCCACCTTCGGGAAAGGCTCAAACTAGTGTAGGTGCAAAACTAAAAAGGAGGTCATGTAAGAGAAAAAAAGATGAAAAAATGAAAGTTTATTTCAGTCTTCAGACTGTGGTCGTACCAGCTTCTTCATGATTACCTTACAAAGAAGGAATCGATTCAATCCTACCCATTCCCTTACAAATAAACTCTCTTGTCACTGATTTGGGGATGGGGTATTCTTTCCTTGACTGCAACATGTTCACCAAGCACTAAATTAAAACCTTCCAAATAGTGACAGGCTGGAGATGTCGCGAGCTTTTTGTCTGTGGAGTTTGTTTCCATGCTGACGTTCAATCTTTCTTGCTTCCTCTTTCGTTGTTGTACGAAATTGATTGGATATGAATTCATTTGCGGTTCTCGAGACCCAAAAAAGGCATCGTATTCTTGTTCTTCCCCCTCTTTTTGTCCTCGTGGGTCGCAAAAGAATATGTCTAAATGATTTCATCATGAGGGACACATTCCTCCGTTAAATCCTGTTGAATAATATCATGGGATCGCTCATTTTAAATGTATCTATGCTTTTCGTTTGATTTTTTGAATTGAGAACTTCACTGCCATAATTAGTGTCTATGATAGGTAAGAAAATATGCCCCTATGCCGTAATTACAATATGCCCATTTAATTATTATATAAACAGGTCCTTAGAGAGCACTAAAATAATTAATTATATGTCAAAGGACAAAATCGTGAGGTTTAATATGAAATAGGCAAAATGAAAAATAAGACGAAGGAGAGGAAGATATCTTGTGAGGAAGTTATGGTGGCATTTATATTATGAAAAAGATGATAAAGGCAGTAGAAAGATTAGTATTTCTGGTCAACATGATAGAAAAAGAAACAATAAATTCCAGAAAGAAAGGTAATTTGGTCAGTTAACTAAGAAAATGAGTTTTGTAAGTCAAAATGGTCGTGAAAATAGTTCCACACTTGCATAGAATTAGTTAGTAATTTTTCAAATTGTTTCAAAAGTATAAATGCTTTTAGCTCAGTTTAATCAAGAAAAAGGGTAGGTATCTTATGATATCAAAAACAAAATAGAAAAGAACTAAAGAAAACATTTTTTTGTTACACCCTTTTTCATTTTTTTGTTGTTGTTGTTTTTTTTTTTTTTTTTGGCTTTCTCATGTAGTGGACAATCTTTTGAAAATAAAAAAGATCTCTTTGTAAAAAAAGCAAAAGGTCCTATCCTTATTCTTTCTTCATGGATAAGATTGGAATATTCATCTTGACAATCCACCAATCTTCACACTTTTCCTCAATCAATTCTTGACAGAGAAAACTATTTAAAGTTAGTTTGTAGCTATTTGCCCTCGTCAAGGTAGTATCTAGAAGACTCTTAACTCTACACAGATAAGAAGGCACTGCTGTGGGGGAGAATGGTAGCATGCATGATGCAAGAGAGTGTCCATCGAATTGATACTCAAGTCGGTGGCATCATTATCAAACAGAAAGAAGGTAAGAAGTAATGTTGTCGATAACGCCTCAAGAAAATCAGAGCATGTTCCTTTTTCTTTGCCCTTGGACCTCGAAGTTAGGGTCTCGCGTGGCCCTAAATAACCACATCAAATCCGGGTTTGTTTAGATTTGAGGAATGGTTGATTAACTTTCAATAAACCTGTGTCTCTCGAATTTCTCTTTGCTGTTCGCTGGTTAATTTGGAAGGAAAAGAACAATTTTGTGTATCGAGTGCTAGTCTCAGACCCATAGAAACTATTGGAAGCTGCTTTGAACTTGTATGATAGTATTTCTTGCTGGTCAGCTAGATCTAAGAAAAGAATTGAGCTCAGACAAGCTTTGGATTGAGTTTGGAACCACCAAAATAGGGCATCTTGAAATTAAACATCAATGGAGCTTAAATGAAAGGGATTAACAAGAGAGTCATAGCATGTGTGTGTTGTGACACCTCTAGTCTTCTAATGGATGGCTTCACGCGAACTATCATGGCGTCATCTACAGCTCTAATTGAGGCTCTGGCTCCTTTGACTTGAATTCAAATCAATTTGATCTAATAAATGGCTTGTTTGACCACAAGTGAGAGTCGGTGACCCTCGTCAATCATTGGGCAAGGGTCATGAAGCCCTCACTGATTATAGGCAAGGGCGATGCTTGCCATTGGTTGGTAAGGGCTTTGTAGTTAGCGAAGGCCTCACGACCGTCGTCAAGCTTGGAAGAAAAAGAAGAAGAAAGAAAGAAAGGAAAATTATAACAAAATTCATAAATCTAAAATTTATATATATAAATTATGCGTCAATAAGGTTGTATTCATAGAATGACCGATATCCACGTTCGCCATACGGTAAAAATTAATTGAATTGACTCGATTGATAAAATATGAAAATGGTAAAACTCAATTGGTAAAATTGAAAAATTTATAATTGAATTAATCAAAATACAAGATATTCAAGACCTTTTAGATAATTTTCCTATAAATACTAGGTTGCCAAAGCCAAACATAAAGAAAACCCTTCTTTCTAGCTGGGCCTATATATTAGGTTCTTATTTGTTCTAATTCTACATCTGTGGATGCTCATTTTCAGGTTAATGAATGAGAACCATATTTTCAGACCCCTAAAAAAGCAAGCCAAACAGCAACTTTAATTTTATCGGCATACTCCACCCTACTGAGAATCCATCGATTCTAACGAACAGCACCATTATGGATAACATCACCCCTTTCCTTCCATAAAAAGTACAGAGCTCCATTCCAAGTTAACTTCAACATCATTCTCCTGATTGATTTACCTTTTAAACTCCATAAAACCCACTTATGCTCTACATTCCAATGTCCAACAGCTCTGTCAGTATTAAACAGATGGAGCAGCTGGCTCCAAACTTGCTTGCAGAAAAGGCTGTCAAAGATTAAATGCATTCTTGACATAGAGGAAGCATGCCACACAAATTTTATCGATACTAGCCCATCTCTTCATCCTATCTTGAGTCTGCAACTTCCCTAAAGCTGCTGCAAACTTGAGCACATTTGGCACAAACCAGACTGGCCCACGCCATTGAATTCAGGTACCTAAGGCCTTACCTACTCCCAAGCATCTTCTAGTATTGTTAGAAGCACGATAGAGTTTAACATGATTTTTCAATGGGGTAATGAAAAGTATATGAACTTTTACAATTTTTATAATCGAGTACCTAATTTAAAATCTTCCATAAAAAATCTCGACTTTTCAAATTGGTTCAACATGAGACCTCCGTTAAAATTGTCAAAGAAAAATACCAAAATGAATGCTAACACTATTAAATAGCCATCATCATCTACATTGACATCTTATATGGTCTCTTGAGATGATACCATGTCAGCAAAAACATATTGAATAGTCAACACTTCCTCTTCTACCACGTTACTTAACATTAAAATGGAGATAGCATAATTTCTATGAGAAACAAACCACTTCAGCAATTTGTGTCTAACTTTTGCTGAGTAAGCGAGTCATGACAACAGAATTACATTAGATTATGATTTTTGCAACGATACACCTCACATTGAGCCAAATTTGAAATGTTGAAGATAATATGATTTTGACGTGCAGTCAACAATTCAGAATAATTAGCGCAAAAAACTCAAATGAAAGCACAAATAAGCGATTGTTAACACAGTTTACTCAGCGAAAAACCAGCAAGATCAAAATATGGTTGGAGAGAGATTTTCAAGTCAAAGTTAGAGAGAGAGAGAGAGAGAGAGAGAGAGACTTCTCTCGTTGCATCTTTTCCTTTAGATTCATTTTATTTTTCCATTTCTCATATAACAGAAAATCATTTTAAAATAAATATGATCTCTTTGGGAAAAGATTGGATTTTCATCTTGCAAATCCACCTCTATCTTTGCACTTTTCCTCAATCAATTCATAGTTTATGGCTATTTGCTCTCGTAATGTTAGTATCTAAAAGACTCTTACTCCAGATGAAAGGAGGCACTACTTTGCGGGACCAGTAAGTAGCATGCATGGTGCAAGAGAGAGTGTCCGTTGAATCAAAATCCAAGTTGATGACGTCATCATCGTTGTCATCGTCGTCATCATCATCCAATCAAGATTAAGAAGTAATGCTGTCAATAACACCCTAAAATATCGACAAAGCAATGAAGTCATTCCAGTTGTTATCTTATTATTATGGGTGATGATTTCAAGATGGGTCGATTCCTACCCTAAAATTTGAAATAGACTAGGTGAGATCGGATCTCGATTTATGAAACAAGGAACCGGCCCACCCGGTCTTGGAACAAGACCGGACAGTGAAAATCAATCAAAAGTGTCAATTCAATCCGGTCAGTCCGATTCTTAGGGGACCTGGCCCGATGCACGCCCTATTTGCTGTAACGAAAATGAACGAGAGCCTAGAAATTCAAGAAATTACAGAAGCTCGAAAAGATGAACATTGAAACAACAATCCTACGAAGCCCAAAAACCAAAGCAAGCAGACAGACATGTTGGGCCGGAAAGAAAGAGCTGGGTCTTGGAACAATCTCTACATTCAAAGATTTTCACGGCGGCGGAGGCCCTCTCTTCCCATCATCCATCCCTGGACCATCCGTTCGATCTTATCTCGCCGTCGCGTAAGCTAGACGATCGGACACGACGACCATGGCGATGAAAAAGATCGCAGCCCGCATCTGACCCACAACCGCGGAAGCCCCGTTATCATCTTCATCCCTCGCCACCCACCATATTTCCAGCGGCCGCTCCTCGCTCCGTCACGTCTCGAGCTGCAGAACAAGGAAGACGAACGGAATGTCCACCCTGCGGATGTCTCTCCTCCTCCCGACCCCTCCGCAGACCCTCTCCTTCTCGAGAACCCTGGCTTCTCCCAATGCCCAGGTCGTCCTCCTCCGCACCGAGCTCTCCCACCTCTCCCTCCGCCGCGCCCCCGTGTGACGGTGCCGCCCATCCGGATGGGCGGGGGCCGAGACCTTCGGGCGGCGTCTCCAAGTGGCAGTGGAAGCGCATGCAGAAGAACAAGGCCAAGCTGCTCCTCAAGGCCCGCCTCTGCCGGGAGCGCCAGATTTACGAGATGCGCAAGCGGGCCAGCTCAAGGCCGCCGTCTCCGAGCTCGAAGGCCGTGGGAGGCCGTCGAAGGCCCCCGGCTGTTCTCCGTGGGCGCCGACGACCAGCTGAAGGCGCTCGCCGACCGGTTCCAGCGGCCCGGGAGGGTTTGACATGTGGACCGATAGGGACGGGCCGCAGGTGTTCGGCGGGGCGGAGGCGGAGCTTCCTTCCGCCAGGTTTTTCCCCAAAGGGTTGTGCACAGCGTGAAGCCTTATGGGAGAATCGGTGATGGCAAAGAGGACGAATCGGATGGTGGTCGGGAATAGCAGTGGCAAGGCAATGGCTCAATGGAATGGCGGTTACCGGGGAGGAAATCTCGCCGGACGCCGGAGGAATGATTGGGAAAGATGGGCATTCGGGTTCGAGTCGGACGATTCGGATGGGGAGAATATGAGTTCTCAAGGCTCTGTGGAATGGAGTGGCGTGGCGGCAGTGAAGAACGAGAGGGAAGTCGGTGTCGGCTTGAGGAAGGGAGGTGATAGGAGGGGACCATGGTGGATCAAATGGGAAGGATTATAGGAGAGTTGGGACTGATCAGAAGAAGAGAGGTGAGTTACTCCAGTCGAGGTCGTGGCAGTAGGATCGGCGAAATAATTGATGGTATGAAGAAGCCAAGGGATTCGGTTTCGGAAGTTTATGATATGAGTTTGCGGCAAGATGGAAGTTACGGGCTGTGAGCTCTCTGTAGGTCATATCATTTGAATTTTGGGGCCTAGGAGATTGAAATTGGTGAGGCATAAAACTTCTGTCTGGTAATAAGACTTTGCATGATTGGCAACGGAGCTGACGGATGGTTGTGCAACCCTGTGATGGAAGAAGCGTATCTGGAGGACGGTCAGGTAGAAATCACTCATCGCTTCAAGATGTATAAATATATTAGGCTTATAGTTGTTAGTTATCTCTTTCTGTACATTGGCCTTCTCATTTGTATATTGGATGCAATAGTGGAATTGTCATGGGTTCAGAAGCCAAGAGACCAGGAAATGTTATGTACATCTGCACCCACATTACATGTCTGAACTAGCTTCATGATGCATCGATTATGGTTTATCATGGACTATGCAGACTGAAGATGACTTGTTTAAACAGGCTGCTGTGATTTTCACTTTCAAGTTGGTCTGTTATTAGCTTTTCTCATCGACTGTTTTGGGGATTTGCGAGAGAGAAACATCCTTGGTAGTTTTGCATATTCTGTTGGTACCTATGTTATTTCCTCAAAAGTTTAGCCAGTCTTGCTATTGGATTAGTTCCTACTTTCTCTCTTGCTCGTTTGAGGACAATATTGAGAGGAATAAAGGTTTCAGTTTTTCTTTCGTCGCTTGGACATAAGAACAGATCTGATAAACTCTTAGTCTATACCCCATTTATGTGCGACTGAACAAGATACCCGCAAGGATCGGGATATGCTAGTATGGGACTTTGGGGGAGGGGGCGGGGTGGTGGGAAAGTAAGCATAGCCTTGTCAAATTTTAGCTTTTTCTTGTGACAGCCAAATTTACTTTGTGATTGCTCTGGAAATTTGAATGATGGATTAATATGGTTATTACCTTGACACAAGTTTTCTGAGCTTTCCCATGAAGCCTTTTTCCCATCTGATTCACTTGCATGCTGGCTGAATCCAGATGACAGTTTTCTCATGTTTTAAGCTGTGCTAGGACTACATGAAACTATCCATTGCTTACAATTCGACTTTCTGGTATATGCTTTTCTGGAGAAATCAATGAGTTGTGGAGGCATCAGGTATCGATGCAAGTTACCTTCAGATTTCGTGACTTGCCATTGCAAATTCATTTCTCTTTTTATATTGTTTGTCTTTGCCCTTGCTCTGCAATGCATGCTCAAGGATGCAACCTCCATTTTTATCTGTTGCTTGAACTACTCTTTTCTGAGCTTCAAAATTACTGTCTGGTCCATCTCTTTGGGCATCTCATGTATGTGTCTTCAGTCGTGTGGCTAGAACGTGGGTTTCATGTTGTTGCTACATACCTAGGGAGATGATGCTCAAACGTTTCTGAACATGTTGATCCGCTGATAACAAAGGATCATTAACGCTCCACATCTGCTTTATTGGTGAAGAAACTCCATTGACAGCAGGAACTATTTACTTAAAGTTTATACCGAGAGAAGAAACTTGTTCTCTATCTGCTTTAATTTCCTGAGCCGCCTTCATGCTCTTTTGACATCGCCAGTAGTGGATGTTTTATACAATGCTTGGTTCTGTTTGTGGTCTGAACTCTTGAAACGTAAGTGTGGCTGGCACTTTTTGGACCATGGGGTCATCAATTTCTCATAGGGTGATCACTTCCCATCTCAGTTATGATTACCTACACATCGGTACGTACGGGAGCTGATTCGCATGTTGATGTTCTGGACCTGACCCGAATATGAATACTGAGTAGCGAGTAAAGTGCACTGTAATTACCTGCTTCCGTGAGATCAGTCTTCACAGTTTAGAGTATGAATAGTTGAAGATTTACATCAAGGTAACGCTCGCCAGTTTGTGCTGTCGTCACCCATCATGAGTAGCTTTGATTAATTCCATGGCAGTAGCTCTAATCGCCCCCTAGTTCGCCCTTATCTTTTAATTTTTTTTTGTCTATAACTCATCCCTTGTCCCCACCCAATTCGCTTATCACTGGGTAGCGGGTGCCGGGTCATTAGCTGAGCGGCCAGTATTTTTCTGATTAAAAAGAGACTGTCACTTACAATTTGACATGTCTCAAATAAAATAAAAAAATTAAAAGTCTTGTTTTTCTTTGTCATTCTTACAATCAACATCTGCCCAGCCACTTGAGAATCCGGCTCAGCAATCTCCACCGCACAGGTCTTCGCAACCTCCATCCTCGACGCCCATTGATGTGCTGTGACTGTTGCACTATGTAAGATCGACATGGATCGACGGAATCGACACGTCATTTAAAAAATAAAAAATTTCAACACGTTTTAATACGTATATATAAATATAAAAATAAATAATAAAAAAGAGTATAGAATTATTTTATACTAAAAATATTAATTTAATATTTATTAATGTCATTTATTATTTTAATTTAACAAAGATTGAATAAAAAATTCAAAAATTACAAACACAAAAAAAAAAAGTAAATTTGAAAGAACATGTCATGTTTCCTTACACTTATCGGAAATTAGTGAGATTTTTATAGTCCCAAACAAAGTTCGGAGTTTATAACTCACAAGCTAATAACATAGACCAAAAGTGATAATTCACAAGCAATGCCTACGAGAGGCAGAAAGAAGAAAAATAAAAAATCACTATTTAAGTCTGTGGGGTGACGGGGCAATACCACAGCAAGATGATGGACGTTTCATCGTCACTCACGAGAATGTCAAAACTTATAGTTGAGAAAGTTGAGGTAGAATTTTCTTATTTCCCCTCTATTTTTGTTATTTTTATTATTTTCATATATTTATACTCTCTTTTTTTGGTAAATGTCATATATTTATCTTTATTTCCTCAAGTATTGAAAATTTTTAAAATTGATCACGTGTCGAATTCCTCGACACTCGTTGACCGCGTGTTAGACACGTGTCGGAGTATCAGACACGACACGAAGGCTTTCGGAGAGTGTCGGTCTTTCTTAGGTTGTACCTAGCACAAGTTTTTTCGTTATGGCACCTGCCTCAACCCTTCGGATCTGGTCAGGACGGCTCTAACGGAGACCATGAGCTTGACGGCAAAATAGAGGGAGTGGCTCAGCTTGACGAAGGCTGCCGCGATGATTGCGACCCTTGATGGAGCCGACCATAGAGGTTTAGACAGACCCGAAAACTTCCAGATTTGGTGAAGACCCTTGACAAAGCTCACCACAAAATTTGCGATGTAAGACCACAAACAGAGCCGAACTTCCGGATCTGGAGCCATGCCTTCAGATCTAGCGATGGTGGCTCATCAATGGCCAGTCTCGACGGCGAGGTCGAGATGCCATGGACGAGCCACTGTGATGGGCAGCATTGCGAACTCAAAATCCAAAAGAGAAACGGCGTACTAGGGTCATTCTTAGAAAGACAAAGCCGACCACGAAGACAGGTGGTGACTAGATGGAGGAGGAAGAGAGAGAGAGAGATAGGTTTTCTTTTATTTTAGACAAGTGTCAAATTGTAAGTGAATCTATTTTACACAAAAAAAAAAAAAAAAAAAAATAGTCACCACATGAGCTAGTGACGTGACACTTGTTAATCACTGAATATTTTATTGTCGGTTAGATCAATTCCATGGTAGTATCGGTAATCAGTCCTCGGTCGTCCCTACTTGATTTTTTTTTTTTTCTTTTTTATTTACCGTAACTCTTCTTTTTTTCAGACTTTTACTCCACTTGTTTATAAAGTACTGAAGTCAAAACTCATATCTAGAACTAAACTTTCTTTAGACTTTTGCATATACCATTCAAAGTCAACGGCGGTCTCCGGAGGATGTTGGAATGGTGAGTCGGGTTGGATTTGTTCATGGTAGGCTAGGGTCGATTAGTGACCAACTTGAAAGCCAACTTGACCACCATGTCAAACTCGAGATCAGACAATGAGTTTGATTAATGTAGAGGATGGTCTTGCCTTTTATTTTTTTTCATTTTTTTTTTTTAATTTTCTACCTTTTTATTCAATTTTTTTTCTATTCTTTTTACATTTTCTTTATAATTCTCTAAAAATTCACATCAACATTTGATTGCACTACGTCATGTGTCTTAAGAAAAAAATCACATCAATATTTTTTCTACTAGCCAAAATGAATAGAATTAAGGAAAAAAAAATTAATTGTACCAATTTGACAAGTTTCACAATTTGATTACACTTTTTGAAAATTTTAAAAAATAAATTGTTCTTTTGTGACAATTTTTAAGATTCCTAATATACTTATCTTGACATTTAATTATGGTAAATGAGTTCCAAACAAATCAATTTTAGACCATCACGTATTGCGAGGATTTTGAAAGCTGTTCAAAATTTATCTGATAATTTTGTGCAAAAAATATAGATTGGGAATTTCTACCTATCAAAATAGGTTTTAATGTGCCCAATTTACCATATCTCATTTAGGTTTAATAATTCCTACAACGATATCTAAACACAATTCAAACACGACATGGATATTTACCGGGAAATACAAATTCGAGTACCACTACGGCATAATGATTTCAAAATTGATCATTGACAAGTAAATGACACGTGTCATCCATTTTACTAAACAATAGTTTGCAATCACATTACAATGTTTTATAACAAAGCGAAATGACACAAATTGTCCATATCAATATAACGATATAATACAAATTGTCCGCCGTAATATCATTGATATAAATTAATAAATTTTCATGCGGTGATATTTATTGGTTGTGCAATATTGGCATTCATCTCTTTCTTCTTTCTCTATTTCATGAAGTGTTCTCTATTTACACCAATCCCATTTTTAGAAAAATGACACTAGAATAGATCACCTTAGTGCTACACCAAGAAAAAAAAAAAAGACCACTTAAGTGCTTCCGAAGATAATTTCCTGTAAAGTCTTGCATGGCTTTTTTATAAAATGTTAATTTATACACGTGTTTTTATTTATAAAAAAAAAAAGTTCAACGTGAACAATGAGTTGACCATTCATAACAAAACGATGCCCCAACCTTCAAATTTAGCTTCCTCACGCTCCTGCCCGTTCTTCTTCTCCACGATTCAGACAAAAATAGAGAACGGAGCCCCCTGGATTTTGGGGAAGGATCTACATTTTCATCATCTTGATGCTGGTTCTTCGTTCGGCCGTGGAGGAAATAATCATTTTTTCCCCCGAGATTTCCTTTCCATTTCCAGATTCGTCCTCCTTTTCATCTTCACCATCGAACCATCTTCAGGATCTTGGCTCCTTCACCTTCATCTTCCGCTCCTGGATTCTCGGTTTTCCTCTTCTGCTGATGGCCACCTCTTTTGAGATTCTTCCCAGATTCTTCCCCCGTCAATCGAGCTCATCTCCTCCATTTTTACTCCCTGGCCTTCATCTACGACTGCTGGACTTTATGAGCAGCTTGGCTTTCTTGACACAAACTTGAGTTGCTTGCAAGAGTGAGGAAAAAGAATTATCTGGACCTGACGAAACTAGTCAGTTCTAGGCAATTCCTAGGTCACCAATATGGTTCCTAGTTCCATTAAAATGAACTGGTGAATTTCGGCCCAATTCCCTATTCTAGGGATAAAATCGGCCACCTGGACCAACCGGACAAGACTGGATTGGACCTGTTTTTTTTTTTAATGTTTTTGTAATTATATTACATATTATTGACACCTAAATTTTGGTGACCCTTTTAATTATTAGTTGCATTAAAAAATTAGGGATTAATTTTAACCCCTAAAAAAATATTAGTTAATTAATTAATTGCATAGCATATAGTTTTAGGTGCATTTGTTTCTTAATTTGCATTTACATTGGGTCGGTGACAAATGGGTTTGATTTAGTAGTTCTAAGCTTTAATTTGGCAGGTCGGACTAAGCCCACGAAGCAAGTAAATTGGCCCGAGCCCGTTTTCTTTTAATGACAAGAATTACCTAAATTGAGATTTGAAATAATATTACGGTGGATTTTGGAATTTAAGAAAATCGGGTTGCAATCTTATCTTTAGGTGATAAAATCGGGAGATGTGGAAAATAAAGAAAAGTGATATTGCGTGCGAAAAAGAAATCTTCGCGGATGCTGATTTGAAAAGGAAAATAAAACCCTAATCTTCAGCTTATAAAAATGTTTTCGCATAGAGTTTCGAGGAGGCCACAGAATTGAGAACACACGGCCGCAAAAAAAGAGAGAACTCACGAAGAGAGAGGCAATACCGAGGAAGACTCCTTTTTCACGAAGGTGGCGATAGAAGCGAAGTCAAAATACCGTTCCAGCCGTCTTTTTGGCGTTGTGCAGCCTCAGTTCTTCATCCGCAACGCCTTCTTAATGAGTGCTACCCTATTGAGCTGTTGCCGACACCATGTGAATTGCTCCGACAGATTTTAATCCCAACCCTGAGCTCACCACCAGGAGTTGTTTCATCACGCTGAGAAGCATCACCGCAAAAAAAGCCTCGTTGCGATCCGTCACCGACTTTTGCCCGTGATCTCTCGGGCTGAGCACCAGCCGAAGACCTGCCGTCCAGAAGAGCCGGACCACCAGTGGCTACCCTCATCAATGACCCCGGCCTCGACAACTCGCTACTCGGATTGTGCTGTTGAATTTCTTTGTTTTGCAGGCTGACTTGTGCGCCGATGACCAGGTGGCCATGTCCCTATGATTCTCGAGTATATCGTCCGTGAAGAAATTCACTCGTGTTCACACTTCGGCGTCCATCAAGTCACAACGCTACCGGTTGAAATCAAAGAAGAAAAATACGAGAATTCTCAATGGAATATTTGAATTCACGGCCACTCATGAAGTTCCCGAAAGTTATAGCCAAAGGGCAAACACGTGGGAAAGAATTGGCCTCTGTGTAGCGAGGCGGTGGAAATTTGGTTTTCGGTGGGAGAAGGGGGTTAGATAAAAAATAGAATTATAGGGGTGCATGGCAGCAGGGAAACGCCGAGGGTTTGGGGTTTAATTCTTTAATCTTTTATATTGCGTTAGTCCTCGCCGCACACTTGTTTTGATTTTGTAGTCAACCGAGCACCACACCGTGAATTACCAGCTCAAGCATCCCAAGCTGAGATGCCTTGCCGGCTTGCTCTGGAAGCATAGTTGGTCATCACGAACCGCCGTTCGAAGACCAAATTTGGAAGCAATATTTGGGATAGGTAAAAATTGTCTATTCTAATTTCCGAAAATTTTGTTTCCTTATTTGATATATTCATTGGTGCACATGATGGAAATTCCCGATATGCCATGATGATATTCGCAACTCGAGTAGCCTCCTAAATTAGGAAATCTTCCTAATTTCGCAACGTGCACATGATTGACAGTCCGATTTCATGCTCGAAATGCGACTCGCAATCGCACGGAAAAAATCGCCAATCCGATCTCCCGCTCGAGATTCGATTCGCGATTTATTTAAAAATTGGCCAACCCGATCTCATGCGCGGGATATGGTTCGTCAATTTGTGGATATCGATCATATCTTATCTGATTTGTTGTCATGTTGGTTGAATCAAATTTGTTTTGTTAAATAAAAAAAATCCAAAAAATGCATAAATTTAGGATAGATTTTCTTTAATTTAAATTGCACGTTTAATTATGCGTCAATCTTAATTTTGGATTTTATAAAGAAATACAAAAATCATCATGCATATGTCATGTAGAATTAATGCATTCTTTGCGTCATTGCATATTAGAATAAAATTTCATGTTTCATTTTAAGTTTAGATATTAGATAGATTGCATTTTAGGATTATCTAGGTTAAGATAATATTTTAGTTTAAATTAGGATGTGGTTCAACCTAATTCTAATATAAATTAAATAGGATCTTAATCTAATTAGGTAATTTTCACATTTTATTTAATTTCGAATTTCATGAAAAATACAAAAAATGCCATAGGTTGATTTGGTTTTATTATTTAGGATAAAAATGCATTCTTTTAGGAAAAAAAGAAAAATTGTCATATGCACGTCATTAGGGTTCGATTAATTGAGATGCATGTCATTTAGTATTTTGGCTAGGCCCATTTAATTAAAAATTACACGTCATTAGAATTAGGTCATTAGATTAATTTAGATTGCATATTTAAGTGTTGCATTTTTTAATTTCAAATCTCATGGGAAATAAAAAAATTATTTAGAATAAATCATCTCATGCTTAGGATAGACTACATGCTTAGTTATGTCATATTGCTTAGGTCATATAGCTAAGTCATGTTGCCATGTCATATCATTTCATGTTAAATTAGTGGCATGCATTGCATATTGCATGATTTTCATTAATTAAGTGAAAACAAAACAAAAATTGCGTGTTAATTAGAAATCATATTTAGACTCAATGATGTGAATTCTAAACTAACAACGCAGATGCTTTCGTTGCTATGAGGTAAGTCCTGCAATTTATTCATTTGCTTTCTTGAGTGTTAAATTGGTGGTTTTGCGCACTGCATGGTCACCTCACATATTAGAATTTAAAATCAATTCATTTTGCAAAAAACATTTTTGAAATTAAAAGAATGGTACCAAAAGGCATTAGAGAAATCTAGTGTAACCAAGTCCCGGACTCACAAATCTCGGTTCGTAGGAGTAAAGTAAAACTCCTATTACTTTACTTGGGTTTAATCGACCCACCAAAAATAGATTAGTGGCGACTCCGAATTAAAAAAAATTTGCATGTTAAGAACTTGAACTGAAAGTCGCGGGTGGTATGGGAGAGGCCGAGTTAAGTTTAGGCTTAACAATCCATTAGCCAAACCCTAGGTGGTTCACACCCCGAAAAAAAAATTGGTCTCGACACATATCTATAAAACACTAAAAAAACTGAATCTAATCCTTACTTCCTTTAAACTTGAGCAATGCATAATGAAGTCCTCGGCTAACCTAAATCGTTTCTTAACTTAGAGTAGAAGTTTGAAGGATTTTACAGAAGTTTTTGTTAATATAATATGGAGTGGGAGAGGTAGTTGTTGATAAAAGTGTTAATATGATTGAATTGGGACTTTGAGGACAACAAAGGAAAAATTTTCCCCTTGGCTTTCTAGGAAGAAGGGTACTTTTTAGACCATAATGTTATTGATATCAAGGAAAATTTTACCCACCTGGAACCAGACCAACTGATAAGTTGGTTTGGTCCGGTGGCCAATTCAAGACAGTGGGAAACCGATCCCAATGGTCCAATTTTTTATTCCTGAGTAGGAACCGATTCAAGAGTCTTCATTGCAAGATTCAGCTCCTAATTTTGCCACAAAATCATTATTCTGAAAAGGTGTTGAAGAAGAGGGCAAAATTGAGAGGATTTGTCCCCAATTATGTTAATTTGGGTTTATGCATAACAATGTCGTTTTAGGGTTTTTTCATTGAATTTTGCAACATTGAATATTCAACGAGCCATGTTGGCTAGAAAAACCTTTATAATATCGACACGCCATATTTTGACATCCAAAATTAAAATTTGCATTTAAGTGTTTGTTTTTTTTTAACCAAAGTGACACTGAAATAATCCAACGAAAACTTTTGCACTAAAATATACCATACAAAAGTAACGACACTTTTAATGATCTATTCTCTTCATTTCAGCTCACATTTAGGCGTTGTAAAATAAATAAATAAATAAATAAATATATATACCAATATCAATTAAATGAAAATTCAACCCATGTACCTGATTTATTGACTTTCGTTGTTTGACTAATTAATGATTACTTTAACGTATCTTCGGCATTTTTGCACAATTTTCCATATTGCATAAAAACACAAAAAGATAGAGCTTTAATGGAAATAAAACTATAAAAACTAATGGATTGATAAGAACTTTAATGGGAAAAAATATGAATTCACTGGGTGACGTCATATATAATTTATATATGCTTTGACCCTTCTTTAATAGACCTCATTGCGCACCACTTCTCATAAGGCTCCACCTTTAGAAATCATGACTTTCTTAAAGGAAGCTTTAAGATAAAGATACATTTTAGTGGGTGCGTCTAGTCAATGATGAGAGTACGAAAGGGTCCATGAAGATGAGGTACCTTTCACTTCAAGATTTAGACAATTCAATGAATCCATGTGACATATAAAGGTGGTGCGAAATGATTGTCATATCATATTTATGTTGATTCTAATTATTTTTAACTGTTTCCAACCGTTGGTGGGCAGGCTCGTCCAACGTTCCTAATTGAAAGGACTTCAAGCAGTGCCTTGTCCCAAAGACAAAACGGTAAAATTCGCATTCGATCGCCTATCGATAGTGTCAAGGGCCAGATTGCAAAGCATTCACTTTTGCCTTAAAGGCAGAAACAAAAAGCACTTGCCATTTCTCAAATTAAAAAGAAAATGATCTTGAATGGACTATAGTGGAGATGCCAAAAATCCTGTCCATTATCCCTTTCGCCCATCGATTAAAACAAGAAAAATATGAAAAAAATGATGACATGACGTGGGAATTTAAAAGGTCCCACCAAAAGAGACTATGCCGCCAACTGCACCCAGCATGCCACGCTCGGCACGCCTTGGTTCACCGCGAACGCCATGTAGTAACCGGGCGGCGCAACCACCGCGTTCGGCGGCGCCGTGCACCCGATCCTGTACCGGCCGCTGCCGTCGGGACCGCCGACGTCACGGCCAGTTTGACCACCTCTGACCCTGGGAGAACGAGTGCGTCGCGAAGGGCGCGCTGTTCAAGTTCACCTCCACGATTCCCACCACCGGCAACGGGACGGACACGTACACGTCGAAGGCCTCCCCGTAACGGACCGCGGCCGGGATGTCGTCCAGCGCGGGCCGAAGGTTCGCCCGGTCCGGCGACAGGTACTCCGGGGAGAACGCCTCGATGCGCAGCTCCGTCGGGAATTCGGCGTTGAATTTGTAGAAGTAGTGCGGGTTGCTCCCGGCGATCAAGACCCGCCCGTCCGGCAACAGGTTCGCCGTGGAGTGGTACAATCTGGGGATAGTGGTTGGGGTCAGCGTCATGAACCGTAGCCCCGCGGGCTGGTCGGGCCTGTAGAGGAGCGGGTAGAGGCACGGGTCGGAGGCCATCTCGAACCCCTGCGTGCCGGCCTGAGCTCCGTTGACGATCAGGACGTCGCCGGTGGGGAGCATTACCATGTCGCCCATTATCCGGCCGAACGCCATGTCCTCCAATTCCCAGGAAGGCTCGGCCGCCGTCGCCACTATCCGGCCGCAGCTGCCGCGGGCCGGCTCGTCCGTGTTCCGCTCGATGAACGCGCCGTACGGGCCCCGCCACAGACCACGATCACGGCGGTGTCGTAGGCGCCGTCGAGGGCGAGCATCGCGGACGAGCCGGCCGAGGATAATTGCGGGGGCCGCCCTCCAGGGGCGGGTACTGCCGGACCACCCGAGCGAGCTTGTGGTCGAAGGAAACCGCCCTGTCATTGGCGAAGACAAAGAGGTGGTCGTCGGGCAGCAAGTGGACGTACGGGTATAGATTGTCCATCTGCTTGTCCCCGGCGTCGGCGAGGAAGGGGAAGAACACGGCGCCGCCCTCCCGCGGCGGGTAATACTCGACGGTATTCGCTGCGCGGCCGCCGACGACGATCACCGACCCGTCAGGGAGGATCTGGTTCGTCCCGTACCACCGGCCGTCGGCGAGCTCCACGTGGTCGAGCTCGACCCAGTCGCAGCCGCCGCCGGCGTCGCAGGGTTCGAAGCGGCGGATCTTGCGGACGCCGTCGAGGTCGCCGCCCGTCTGGAGGAGGGAGCCGTCGGGGAGGAACTGGCCGGAGGAGCACCAGGTGTCGGTGAGGATGGTGAGGGGGCGGATCCGGTTGGTGGCGAGGTCGAGGACCGCGGAGTGGGCGTAGCAGTCGCGCTTGAGGACGGCGTCCCGGGGGTTGCGCCGGCAGCCGCCGTGGGGGAGGCGGAGGCGGAGGCGGCTGGGGCCGATGTTGGTGCGGTCGAGGAGGACGACGGTGTTGAAGCGGGTGACGGCGGTGTGCATGGAGGCGATGCCGGCGTCGGCCACCAGCAGCTCCCACGTGCCCGGGAGGCCGGCGCGGGCGAAGGAGGCGAGCAGGAGATGGTCGTGAAGAGGAGGGTGGAGGAGGAACCGCCATTGTCGCGAAGGTGAAGCGAGCAGCCCCATTAGAGAGAGACAGTGGAAAGACGAGAACGATGGGAGGGGCAATTAACGATGGAGAAAGGAAGAGGAAGAGTCTAATAGAGGATCAATCTGTGGGGCCGCCGTGTATTGGTGAGCTGGAATATTATAATAATTAATTAGCGATAAAGAAAAGCATTGACTAGGGAGGGAAAACAGGGAGAAGGTTCTGTGAAAATGTCTCTATACGAGAGAGGAGGGGAGGGGTCTTCGATGGTGACTGGACAGACAAAGGTTGTTGTTTTGCAGGGAACAACAGGGAACAACGCACGTGAAGGGGACACGTAAGCATGGGTTTGCCTACGTGTCGTGGCTCTCTCCAGTCATCCGAAGAACGATCTTGGATGCACCGGGTGCATGTGCATGTGCATGTGGGGCTAATGCATATACAAGACCCCCCACCTACATAAACGGCTCAAATGCACGTTGGGGAAGCGAGTCGAAAAACTAATTTTAATTTTAATTTTTTGACGAAGTGAATGGGCTAGAGAAGTAAATTATTCCAACTCTAACTCGTTGATATTGGCTGTGTTTAGGTTTTTTTATTCAAATTGAGATAGAATAAGATAGAGGGTATTTAAAATCCTCTAAACATTCTTCGGATCGTAGAAATATCAAATCAAATGTTTGGTGTAATTTAAGATAAGATTTTGAAATCTTTGAAAATCTACAATCTAAGATTGGATTAAAAATCTTTTAAAATCCTTATATTTTGAAAATCTATGAAAAATCTCATCTTTGATGGGCTCCTCATGTACTTGACTACTCAAACCCTCTCAACCACTTTTGTCAACAAGCAATTTCCAAGAAATCAATCTCGAGAGCTTGACCACCTTCAATAGATATGACCTATTTCCTTAAGAAAAATTCTAAATTGAAAATTGATTGAAAAAGAAAGTGAATAACGAATGAGGTGGTGAGTTGAGTCCTAGCCTTCTAAGTAAGCCAGTACTGATGAGGATAGTCGAGGACACCAAAATGGTGGTGGGGTGCCACTTGTGAGAAATGCCAAGAGCAGTGAATTTGACTTTAAGGTTGGATTTTTCTGATGCATAGAAATTATTGTTAATTTCTTATTCCAGATTTTATCCGGTTGCATATGGTTTTATTCCATCCGAAGAGGGCCCCAAAAACTGCAGTCAAAAGAGGGAAGTTGGTTCGGTGACGTACGATTAGCCCTGAGAAGATAAACGGACGGACATCAGTCGTTCGATTTCAGCGGAAGGTACACGTGGAGGTGACGTGCGGGCACGAGGCCGCTTACGTGTCGTGGCTTTTCTGTTCTGTTCGAGGAGGTTGGGAAGGTGGCTGACGTCAGCGGGGAAGATAATTCAATGACAAAGTCAGCAAAAGTGGATTTGGGCAACACTCTCGAGCCCATCTCGATCTTGCAATTATTTCGATTGAGATCGACTGTGTCTCACGCGCATAACAAGGACTTCTGAGAACTTGTATCGTATGCGTTCAAGCGAATCTCAATCAATGATTGGATAAATCTTAAATAAGAAAATACTATTATAATGGAGAGCAGTATATCATTCAAATTGCGCAATATGAAAAATGCACGATTTATCAATGGTTTCTAAAGATTTCCCCCTCCAAAATTGTACCAAACCACAAAAATAATTTTGTTTAGTTTTTTATGTTTTAGGCCATTTCTACTCTACGCCTACTCTACATTCACTCTATTTTCGCTTACTCTTCGGTGTGGGGTAAACCCACCTTGAAATTTACTCATCCCCACCCCATCCCCGACAAGGTAGGGATTTGAACCCCTCACCTCCCCTTTCGACAATTTAAACCATATGATGCTTACCCTTTATCTCTAGATGTCCTCGGCAAAAAGTGCCAATGTGCATACTCTCTCCATAGTGAGATCCTCGTGGTTTTACAAAGTTCGCAAAGTTTAATGCTAAAATAGTATTGGGGGAAATGGCAGTATTGACATCAAAACTAGGTACAACATCCACTTGGGCAAGTGTCATGACTTTAAGAAAAAAAAAAAAAAAAAAAAAGTGCCCTAGCACTGAAAAATTTGATAAAATCTCATTTTAATAATTAAAACTCATTGAGTCGCTTAAATGGACAATTTGAAAAGTCTAAGCACTAGAGTGATCGCTTGTAATGCAACGGGACTAAGTTGATCATCGTAAAGAATAATGATGGCAGGAAAAGAATTGATTTTACTTCTAACTCATGACATCTTTTTGTCAAATTTCTAATTTTATGGAGCTTAGTGCCACCTCCGAAAATAGTTTAAGTCACATTCTAAAAAAATTTAAGGTCAAAGACACATTTAAATCTTTAAATGGTCTCATTAATGGTAAGATTGATGAAAGAAGAAAAATGTACATTTAATGTAGATTAATTGATTTAATGATTTTGAATTCACCTAGTCTAAACGGTTGTTTCTTCTTCTTTTGTGTTCAAATTGGAGAAGCTTACACGTTTTTTTTTTTTTTTTTTTTGGTAAAAGGAGAAGCTTACATGTTCGTTGCTTTTTACGAGAATAATCTAAAATTCGATTATTTTAATAAATTTAATGATCGGGATTTTAATTTAACGGAATATTAATTAAGTATATTTATATACAATGCCTCTCTAAAGTTCAATTTAATAACTTCTTGTAATGTACAACTTTTTTTAGTTCAAGTTTTTTTAGGTGTTTCTTCGGTTAAAGTTGTGGACTATCATAAATTATACTTAAAATATGTGAATTAACAAAGATTACCGAGAAAATTTTAGCTCCTTAGAAAAGAAACCCCTCGTAGAAATCAATCGTAAGTACGGTACTAAGTAGAATATGGAAAATGAAGTTTGCATATGAACAAACGAAGAAAATAACATAAGATGATCAACTAAAATTTTGATTAATAGTATGAACATTCTTTTTTTGTATGTTCGCGATGATGTGCAACTTTTGCATTTTGAATAAATAGCAACTTTCATCGTTTTCATTTGTGGTTGTGACTAATTAATTCTTTTGAGATTATTTTCGTCAACTCAACAAGTTAAAAGAGTGTTATAGCCATTTTAAGTATGAAGATAGTGTGGCACCTAAATTTGATGTCAAAACCCTATAAAATATCACATTTGTGCCAAGACTACTAAAAATTGTTCATTTAAGTGAATCCAATGATTTTTATTTGTAAAATAATACCACATTAGAGTTTTTTTATTTATTTATTATTATGTCGGAGCCACTTAAGTGATCACTTTTTAAAAGTTGTCACCAAAGTTGGTGCTACGATAATATCATTTTTCCCACCCAAGTGAACACGGAAGAAATGGGCAAATTACTTGATGAGATTGCAAAAACTGAAAATTGGGGATTGATACCAAATGAGAGAAACTATTATTGTTTTGAATGTATCGCCCGTTCTTGTAATATGTATAATTAATATCTCAACAATCGAATAATTTTCTCATTAAGTAATCTTAACACTCTTGGAGGCACTTATTAATAGGAATCATCCTCTTTTGCGGATGTACGATCAATAACCTATGTAACACCGACACGCGACACGACACGGCACATCGACTCGTTATTTCTAAAAAATAGAGAATTCTGACACGTTGCGATACGTTGTATATTAAACGAATATTTTTACTTTTAATTAATTTGATACAAATTCATAAATAAATAATTAATTAAAAAAGAGCTATAACAAATTTACACTAATAATATTAACAAATTAATTCATTTGAAATTCAAAAGATATATTCATAATTAATGCGAAACATTTTTTTAATTTTAATAAAAGTTATCAATGAAACTAATAATTAATAAGAAATTAGAATCAATTTATTTAAATAAATCCATGATTTTTTACAATAACCAAAATTTATCATTATTCAAAATTTAATATTTTTATTTTTCAAAATCATTTTTTAATTTCATTTATTTAATTTTCTGGTTAAAAATAATTCCCAAAATCCACCCCTTCTTTCGTTCGTCTTTTTCCCTCCACCCCAAGTTCGTTTTACTTTTTTTTTCCCTCCCCCACTTGACAGTGACAGGTGAGCTGTCACTTCCCCCTTCCCTCACGCCATCAGAGCTCCTTTCTCTTACTTTCTTTTGGATTTCTTTACGAAAAACCCTAGCGGGCCGCCGAGCCCTCCTTTTTCTATCCTCCTTGCCGCTCGCCGCACGACCGCCTTCCCTCCTCTCCTCTTCCTCTCGTCGCCGATCCATCCCAACAGTGGTGGCCCTCACCGCTCTCTCTGGCCGTCTCTCGCCATCGCGGTGGTCCGTTCGTGGCTTCGTCTCGCTGGCGGGAGTTTGCCTTTTCTCTTCTTTCTCTCTATTCGGCTCTTTCTCTAGCCGTCTCTCGCCGTCGCGGTGGTCCGTTCGTGGCTTCGTCTCGCCGGCGCTCTCGGCCTCTGCTCCCTCGCCCTCCTTCGCCTCCACCCTTCATCAGTTTTTCGGACACGCGTCGACACGTGTGTCAATAAAAGTTAATCGCGTGTCAGAAAATCGTTGAGCGCGTGTCCGAGCGTGTCGGACACGACACGTTCCAACACGTGTCGGACACGACACGGAAAGTGTCCGTGCTTTGATAACTGCCAGTTTGACTTAAAATGTCAATGGGTGTGGACATTCCCGAGAAAATTTGGTTGATGTGCCTCTGGGAAACGAAATTTTAGGCGAGGAGGACGAAAATGAGCTTAACGCTCAATCTCATACCTTAGGTCAATTCTCCACAATATTGTCAGATTTCGCTTTTGGTATCAGATAATTTTTGAAATCTTTAATTTCGTTATGCAATTCATTTCATGAATATGACAGGTAGACTTAAAAAATTTACCTGCAATCTGTAGAATTTTTTATTTTTTATTTATAACAATGGTGAACAAAACCGATTGTGCCAAGTATAGATATTCCAATTTTAATGTATCGAAACTATTTGACTTGTCTTGGAAAATTACAAAAGTAAATTACTCCGACAGTTCTTCAGTATTAGACGAAATGTATGTCGGTTCCACTAAGAAATACTACCAAACTACAAGTAATTTATATGAAAGTTACTATTATTTCTGGCCAAAACTGATAAGACCTAAAATAAACAGATCGACCATGTGTTAGGGGTGAGCAGTTCCATGGACGGTCTAGCTCCAACTAGAATTGACCCTATTAGAACAAGTTCTCTTGTTTTTGGAACTTAAAATTTATCCCACATACCATAGAATCTAAAACTTATCCTATCAATCGGTTCCAAGGTCTCCTAGAGAATTGGCCAGTTTTTTTTTTTTTTTTTTAATTAAGCTAAATGAAAGTGAATGTAACAACAAAAATCCCCATTTATCAATAACAACAATCCATAAAAAAGGCGAATGCATAAAATAAACTAAATAATAAAAAGTTCAAAAAATGTGACGCATAACCTAAATTATATAACTTTAGTCCTTCATTATCCATGAAATAATTGTACTAAATTCTATTAACCCGAAATAAATAAATAAAAACAACAAACATAATTAATTACTCAAAAATATTTTTAAGTTAAAAGTATTGTTAATTAAACTAAAATAATCATCAGAAAATCTCACTGAAAATATTTATCTTTCTTCGGAGATTAATTTGCATCCTTTTTTGCAGTAACCTTCCCTCAAGATAACGGAAGTCCTTGCACAGGCTCTCCTATCTCATCATGTTCTCCACATATACCTTCTTTCCATGATGCTGGAGAATTTAGGAAGGGAAGGCAAATTGTTGTACTCTATGGATGATGATGAAGATTTCACACAAGTTGAAGTTATTCGATTGGAAAATCGCATCTCGATATGAATAGAATGTCAAATGTTTGTAAAACAAATACAATAGTGATTTTCCTTGTCCCACATAAAAAAAGTTGGAAGTATGTGGGCTATTATATAAGTGTAGACATCTTCTAACTTGTTCTAATGAAGGGGAAAAATACCAAAAAAATCCCAAACCTATTGCATGGTACCAATATAGTCTTAAACTTTTTAATTGGACAAATTCAGTTATAAACCTTTTAATATTGGTATCAATTCAGTCCATCCGGCCAATTTTGGTAGTGTCGCTAACATGGATGTTGGCCGGTGGCTGAAACGCCGACGCGTGACAATTTTTATGATTTTTTTAATGATTTTTCGAATTTTTATTAAATTTTTTGTTTTTCCTTTTCTTTTCTCCCTTCTTCTTGGTGGTGGCCAGCGAGCCTAGCTTCACCTAGATTCGAGCGAAGCTGCCTTGCTTTGGCGGCCTTGGGAGAGGCCGGGCGAGGGTCGCGACCCTCGCCGGTGGAGCGAGGGCTTTGCGGTCCTCGCCTAGTGGCCGGCGAGCCTCATCGGAGGCTCGCTAGCCCACCGGGAAGAAGGGAGAAAATAAAGGAAAAAGAAAATAATGAAGAAAAAAATTAATTAAAATTCAAAAAATTAATAAAAAAAATCATAAAAATTACCAAGTCAGCCTCTGGCCGACGTCCACGTCGGCACCGATCGACCAAAATTAGCTAGATGGATTGAATTGGTACTAATATTAAGAGGTTTAGACTGAATTGGTCCAATTGAAAAGTTTATGATTGAATTTGTATCAATGCAATAGGTTTAGGACTTTTTGGTACTTTTCCCTCTAATAAAGACAATGGGCTATGTCGCGAAGCGGCGTACGGGGTTGCCGGGTTACCAAAAAAAAAAAAAAAAAAAAGACAATGGGCTATTGGCCAGATTTTATAATACCCACGTATGGGCTAAATAACATCGATCGACATGTCAATACATCATTTTTTAAAAAATAGAGAATTTTAACTCGTTAGGACACATTATATATTAAATTTATATTTTTATATATACATGATAAATTAATTTGATTCAAATTCACAAATGAATACATAATAAAAAAAGAAAAGAAACTAGATTGAATTTACACTAAAAACATTAATTCACCATCTGTTAATATCTTTCATTATTTCAATTTGACAATCAATCACTTCTTTTTCCCCTTATTATTTTCATATTTTTAAATATTTATATTTTAACCTCTTATTTATTAAAAAAAATTAAAATTAACTCATGAGTATACGAATTTTGTGTCGGAATTTTGGACTCGCGTATTGGTATAGTTGACCACTTGTCAAATTTTGATCGTATGTCGGAGCATGTTAGACACACGTCGAAACGTGTCGACACGACTCAAAGGCTTCCAAAGAGTGTTGGTGCTTCATAACGTGCGGGTGTGTGATTCAGAATTAAAAAAAAAAATTATTACTTATTATTTTTATTTCAAATTTTTAATATGCCCTTCCTACAAAACATTTAAGAACATACTT
Source organism: Eucalyptus grandis (assembly GCF_016545825.1). Classification (NCBI taxonomy): domain Eukaryota; kingdom Viridiplantae; phylum Streptophyta; class Magnoliopsida; order Myrtales; family Myrtaceae; genus Eucalyptus; species Eucalyptus grandis. The sequence goes on from NC_052612.1 coordinate 22,692,454, forward strand.
GTTCACTTTACAACATTTTCCGAAAGGCTACCTTTGCTGAAAAAGACTGAGATAAGTACGTCGATTTATGGTATCAATGATCGTCAAATCTTGTCTAATTTTCTTTCTAAAAACATATACAGCCTTCCTTTCAATTCTTTCCATTTGAGAGTGCCCGGAAATATATCATAATCGCTATATGATATTTTCAATCGAGATTTTGTTATATTTTGAAGGGTTTTTGTCAATAACCATTAGTAATAGTTGTGGGGCAAATAATTTATTAAAGAGAGTGTTATCATGTCTCAAAATCTAATACCATTTCTTCCCAACCCAAAGTAATTTTTCCCAACACTCCCCATATACCTTCTTTCTATGATGCCAAAGGATCTGGGCAGAGGAAGACAAGGTGTTGCAATGTATAGATGATGATGAAGATTTCACACAAGTTGAAGCTATTCGATTGGAAAATCGCATCTTGATGTGAATTCAATATCGGAATATTTAAAATCTTTGCCGGAACTTATAAAACCTAAAATAAACCACATGAATCGTGTGTTAGGTGTGAGTGGTTCCAAGGTCAATTTAGATTCCACTTGGAACCTACTCTATGGGAATAGGTTTCATAGTTTTTAGGGTCTACTAGAGAATTGGCCAATTTTTTTTTTCTTTTTCTGTGTTTCATTTTTTTTCCTTTTTTTTTTGTTTAATTTCAATTAAGTCAAATGAAAGTAGATGCAATAACAAAAATTCCATTTTTCAATAACAACAATCCATAAAAGATGGGCAAGAAAATAAATAAACAATAAAAAGTTCAAAACACGTTACATTAAATTATGGAACTTCAGTCCTCAAATTATCCATAAAAAATTGCTCTAAATTCTAACCGCTTGAGATAAAAAGAAACAATGAAAATAGTTAAGTACTTAAAATAGTTAAAATTAAAAGTACTATGAATTAAACTAAAATAATTATTAGAAAGCCTCACCACATATGCTTATCTTTCTTCACAAATTATCTTGCATGCTTTTGGCATTAACCTTCCCTGAAGATAATGGAAGACCTTGCACAGGCTCTCCTGTCAGATCTTGTCCTCGCCATATGCCTTCTTTCCATGGTGCCGGAGAATCTAGGAAGATGAAGACATTGTGTTATAACCCATATACGATGATGAAGATTTCACACAAGTTGAAGCCGATCGATTGGAAAAACGCATCTCAATGTGAATTCAATGTCGAAATATTTTAAAATCTCCGTTTTCAGTCTTGAAAAGCAGAACTCCACCATGAGTGTTCCTACTCATTGCAAGTTGGAACCTGAGTATGATGAGACAGGGAAGAGGAACACCCACTGAACTCGTGGAGTGAATGGATCATAGTTGTGGGAAGTCATATCACTAGATCACTCGCATTCGGCTTGGAAGAGAACAGTTCATCAGATTTTCAATTTAGGATCTCAGATCAATTGGCTTCAATGGGGGATAGAAACACTAAGTACTTTCACGCAACAACAATGCAAATGAGGCAGAGGAACCGAATTATTATGCTGAATATAGATGAACAAACTTGGTGTTGGGAACCCACAGCCCTTCATCAGCATATCAGAAACTTCTACCACACTTTATATGAATTGGAAGGCCCTAGAAACTTCTAGCCAATCCTGAATCAATGTCCCAAAGTGGTTAGTGAGGAAATAAATGCTGATGAAAGAAGTAAAAGAAGCTATCTTCTAGCTAGGAGCACTCAAAGCACCCGGTCTTGATGGACTAAATGGCCAATTTTATTAGCATTATTGGGAAGATATTAAAGTCGACCTCTTCCAACTAGTTCAAAATTTCTTCCTAACAGGTATACTCGATCCCCTCCTAAACAAAACATACATCACACTCATCCCAAAAATAAAGAATCCAGAAAGTGTTAGCCATTATCGACCAATTAGCCTTTGTAACTTTAGTTACAAGATCATATCGAAGGTTATGGCCAATTGGCTAAAGAAGTGGTTGCCCATGCTCATTGAAAATGAATAAAGTGCTTTCATGAAAAACCGACAAATACAAGACAATATTCTGATTGTTCAAAAGGTATCGCACCAATTGAGAATTAGAAACAAGAAAAAGAAATTCCAAGCTATCCTCAAATTGGATATGCAGAAAGCTTATGATCGGGTTGAGTGGAATTTTTTGAGGGTTAGCATGCTGAAAATGGGTTTCTGTGAAAGATGGGTAGGACTTATTATGCAATGTGTATCATCTGTCTCCTTCAGTGTGAAAGTTAATGGAGAACCAACGCCATATTTCTCACCATCACGTGGGATACGACAAGGAGATCCCCTATCGCCATATTTATTCATTCTTATGGCCAATGTCCTATCTTGGATGATGCATAGAGTGCTGGAAGAAGGAGATATAAAGGGGATAACTCTCAACATGTATTGTCCAACCCTAACACACCTATTGTTTACTGACAATGCTATATTTTTTTGGAAGGGACTGTCAAAGAATGCCAACAAGTTGCCTCAATCTTAAATCAATACTCCTATGCCACAGGCCAGGCAATTAACTTCAACAAATCAGGTGTGTACTTTAGTAGGGTCTATCCTATGAATCATCAGCAAGATATGGCACATGAATTAAGAGTTCCGATAATCGAAAAGACAGTGAAATACCTCGGTATACCTTCTGATTGGGGAAGCTCTAAGAAAGAAATGTTTGTGTGGATATTGGCGAGAGTGAATATGAAGCTAGAAGGTTGGAAGGAAAAGATTCTTACAAAAGTTGGGAAAGAAATTATAGTCAAGAGTGTAGTGTAAGCAATCCCTCAATATGCAATGTTAGTATTTAAAGTTCCAAATTCTGTTAGTGATGCTATTGAAAGAAAAATTGCTTCCTTTTGGTGGAGGCAAACTGAAGCAAAGAAGGGACTACACTGGAAAAAATGGGAAGTTCTCAAAAATAGAAAAGATGAAGGGGGTCTCGGTTTCAAAGACTTGAAAATGTTAAACATAGCCATGCTAGGTAAACAAGTGTGGAGATTATCCCCAAATCCATCAACCTTGTGGGGAAAAATTTTAAAAGACATCTACTTTCCTGAATCAGAATTTTGGCAAGCAAAGAAGGGGAACCGCCCTTCATGGTGATGGGAAAGTATCCTTATGGGTAGAGAAGCCATAGAACCATAAATGAAATGAATAATTGGAGATGGAAAATCTGTTAAGATTTGAGAAGATAGATGGATAGAGTGAGGGACCAGCAAATCGAGATGATCTTGTCATGGTTGCTAAGTTGTTTAATGTATAGAAGACAGAGTAGGATGAGAACATAATAAGAACCTTCTTTGATGAGAGAACAGCCAATGAAATTTTAACCAACCCTATTGCTCCCAATTCAAAGGAGGACAAACTAATGTGGTCCGGAAATAAATTAAGTACCTATTCCGTGAAAAGTGGCTACAACAAGGTGTACGCAAAGACTACAAATCCAAACACAAATATAGCATTGGCATCTTTTCAGCCCCCCACTCCTTATGGACTAAGATTTGGAACCTACAGATTCCCTCAAAAATAAGACATTCCTTTGGAGTTTGTGTCAAAATGCCTTGCCAACACGGGAGAATTTGTTTAAGAGAAAAGCATTACCTGATCCGCTTTGCCCTTTTTGCGCCAGAAAGCCGGAAACAATAGAGCATCTGTTTTTGCTTTGCAAAGAAACGACCAAAGTGTGGTCAAATCCAAGAATAAAATTGAACATAAATGCCCTGAACATCACCAGACTGGACAAATGGCTGCTGGAAATTTTTGGATCAAAAGCACAAGCACTAGGAGATGAATTGCTTGCAACAATACTATGGCAGATATGGAAAAGTAGAAATAGCATAATCTTTCGGGCGAAAGAACTCAACCCACTTGGTCTAGTAACTACAACAACAACGCAAGTCAAGAATTTCAGCCGTTGGATTCAGATGAAGAAACTGAAGGAACCCAGGATGTGAGAACTCACCCTCGCTGGCACCCACCGACTAAAGGCTTCCAAACCTTGAACGTTGACTACTCATGGACAAATTCAGACAAACTGAGCTCAATTGCAAGAGTTCTACACGATTTGAGAGGTCTATTAGTCGATGGTTTCACGGTAGACATTTGGGCAAGTACTCCCCTTCAAGCTGAAACCCTAGCTCTCGTGCGAGGAGTTCAGTTTCTGGTCCAAAGACAAATACATCACGTGAAGGAAAAGAGGCATAGGAATGCAAGTACAAATGTGAAAGTGATAATTCCTCAGCTGTTGAGATGTTTATGGGCCGAGAAAAAATTCCATGGGCCTTGCGCAATATAATGGAAGAAGGCAAACATATGTTGGCCCAATTGCCTTTAAAGAGTATTACGCATATTCCGAGGGAGTCGAACCAAGCAGCCAATTGGATTGCAAAAGCACACTGCACAAAGACTCTTCCTCTAGGGTGGAAATCTTTGCCTCCCCAACCTCTATAGGACATTTTATGTTTAGAATCTTCTCTTAGTGTCGCTTGTAGCACTTTTATTGATGAATGAATGAATGAAATGCTTTTACAACCCAAAAAAAAAAAAAAGTCTAGTGTGGACCTCTAGACCACGGGAGCATTTTAGTTTTACCTTCTCGCGTCTAGAAAGAGATGCATGCACAAATGTTACTGGCATTAGGGCAATATATTAAAAAACCAAGCTTTTTGTGTCCGTTCCCGATTCGGTTATCTGGTTCTTGGTTGTTGGTCTAGTTTGATTCGGTTCTCACCTTAAACCGAGAATTGAACCACATAATACATGTTCCAAAAATTATGGAATCATGAACTAGCTAATTTCACCAAAACTTGGAATTGCACTGATTCCTATAACCAATTCAATCGGTTCGCGATTTTTTCTAGGAATTATACTTATCCCTATTGTGTATGATCTTTTTGTAGTTTATTGGAAAAGTTTGTCCTTATAAAAAAAAATTCTCAAAATATATATCTTTTCCAAAACTATTTTCCAAAGTACACTTCTCACCACCCAATCATTGCTGAAGTTGTTTAGATTGTCCCTCGCTTTACCTCTCTTAAAAAATATCCGAGTCTTGCTGAAGGTCTCCTCCTAATCCAGCTAAAAGCCTTGGCAGATCAATTCACTTCTCTAAAGGCGCACTTGATTGATTTTTGCATCTCGAAACATCTTCAACAACTTCCTGTGATTATAGAGAGTTTGTTTTGATGAGTAATTTATACATGAAGCAGATTACAGATGATCCATCATTTCAATTAGTAATTTTGGCTTTGATCATAAGCTATCCCGATTCTTCTATATCAAAACCATCATTAGTCCCTAAAGTAATCTTATGCTTAACCACTTAAAGTTAAAGGTAGCATAGTTTATCATATAATGTTAGGCGAAAATATTAAATTATTTCATCAACTTGTCGTCTTGATTGTGACAAAATGCCTCTGTTTCAGTGCGCCTGACCGTTTCTATATTGTCACGAGATGAGGATTCGATGTCATTTCAAGCACAAGGCAAGTGGTTGGAGCACTTTGGAATCCCGGGAACCAAGAAAGACTTCTTGTTACCAAATATGCCTTGTCACAACATTCCAATCACTTTTTCTAGTTCGCACAGAATATCTTATTTCCAAATTCATCACATTGGATTCCAATATCAAAAGGAAAGGAAAAAAGAATGCTACGATATGCTTTGGCCCGAAAGATTACGATATTGAACTTGACGTAAAGTTTAGGAATTGATATAATTACCCCTTTTTGAATACATTACTGGTGTTTCTGCTTATTGGTTGCGAATGAAGGAATCTAATAGAAAAGAGCAAACCTCATGTAACGAAGGTCCACATGACTACTATCCTTTTGATTAGATGACCAAGACAAAACCCATTACATACTTGAAGCTTTTCATAGGCATGAATGGCATGTTATCTCGTTGGCATCGGGATTTGACGGGGCTAGTAGGGGCACAAGAGTAATGGAACACATTTAGTAACGATGTGAACCCAAAGAGTTAACTTAAATTCTTTTCTTTGTAAGGTTGGTATTTGTGCTAGGCAATACCAAAATATGACAATGTCAAACCAAGATATGTGGAGTTTGTTGTTTTGCCAAACTTTTGCTTTTGTAAATTTATCGTGATTATGTTGTCAAGATTGTGACTTTGATTGTGAGCTCAATTCAATTCATTGTGTGCTTGATTGCCAAGTTTGGTGTTCAGTTGGTAACTTTTTAGGAAACACGTCTAAACTAATTGTCGTATAAAGTTCATTTCAAAAAGTTCGTTTCCCATATATGATATATGCCCTCGTCTCCTTATACTTTTGTTTTTATTTGTGGGAAAGCGCCTTTTGTTCTATTTTATTGGTGAGTTCACTTTACTAGCTTTGTCGTAAAGCTAGCAATTATGCTGAGATGCTGCCCATATAACAATGACATGGCTTTTGAAGAGTTGGCACTTGTTCTCAATATAATGTATTCACTGGAAAACCGACAAATGCTTTAATTGCAAAGATATAAAAATTTAGGGTGCATATGTTTTGCTAAAAATCAATAATTTGTAAAAGATTTTCCTAATTCTAATGGTTTTCATCACTTAGGAAAATGAGGCATTGTTTGGCAAAAATTGTCTCTGTTTCTCGGAACAAATTTTTTTGTTCTTTTGTTCCAAGGAACAAAAAAAGAATAGAAACGTGTTTGGTAGAACTTTTGTTCAGGGCAGATTTGAAACATAAACAAGAAGTAGAAAAAAATTGATTATTATTTATGGAAACAATTTTGAGAAACACTTGTTTTTTTCTTCTTCTTTTTCTTTCATTCTTCTTCCTTTTAGCTGGTCATTGGCCTCGGCCATAGCCGGCGATCAATCGATGAAAGCCGGCGAGGCTCGGCCTCGCCGGGCCACCACTAGGTTGGCGTCGCCCAACGGTGGCCCGACGAGGCCGAGTCGCGAGCTCGGCCTCGCCGGATCCGGGGTGAGCTCAAGCTCACCCAGCCAAGGTGAGGTCGACCTCACACCACCGGGCGAGGCCGAGCCTCGTGCCGGCCAACAAGGCTCGGCCTCACCTTGGTTGGGCGAGCTCGAGCTCGCCCGGATCTAGCGAGGCCGAGCTCACCTAGTCGCCTCACCGGGGCCAGCAACGCTCCGGCAAAGTCTCCAACCCTCGTCGACCGGTCATGGCGGAGGCCGGCAACCGGCCAAAAGGAAGAAAGAAGAAAAAAAAAAGAGGAAAAATATAATAAAAATATTGAAAAATTAAAAGAAACAACAAAATTTTACAAGTTTACCAAATGCAATTCTATTCCTAGAATAATTTTTTTTTTTTTTTTTTGCAGTTACTAAGTGCATTGTTATGCTCAGAGATTATTCACGGGAACATAAATAGAAAAAACTATTTTTGTTCAAAAATTATTTATCAAAACAGAAACGTTATCAAATGCGCCATAAGTTGACAAAAAATATTTTTGCTACAAGGAAATGCATTGAAATCTGGTGGGCTCTTCTACTTAGCAAATGGATCATTTTTCATAGATGAAACTTTGTATGTTCACTAAAAATCAATAATCTGAAAAGATTTTCCTAATTTTGATGGCTTATGTCACTTAAGAAAATGAATAAACAAAAAATATTTTTCGTTATAAAGAAATGTCTCGGAATCCAGTTAGCTCTTCTACTTAAAAAAATGGATCATTATCCATGGTTTAAATGGAACTTAGTGTGTTCCGCTAAAAATCAATAATTTGTAATTTTTTTTACTAATTTTGATGGTTTATATCACTTAAAAAATGAATTAACAAAAAATATTTTCATTAGAAAGACGTGCTAGAATCCGGTGAGCTCTTCTCCTTAGAAAATGGATCATTTTCCGTAGTTCAAATAAAACTTCATAAGTCCCCATAAAATCTTTTGAAATATGCTTATAAATGTTTTTTTTTTTTTACTATGCACCGGAAAGTAAATGAGCAATTACCAACACTCTTGATAAATCTTCTAGAATGTCAAGGCACGGCACGGGTTCATCCTGGCCAATTTCTTGATTTATTTTTCTCAATTTTTGGCCCAAAGAGCCTTTTCCTTTTGGGCCCAAATTAAATTGTTTTGGTTGCCCTTTCTGCCCCATCCATCAATATCCACGATAACTGATGGACATAAAAAGTTTTCAAAATCTTAAAATGGGGTTTTAACTTCCCATGGAAAAATCTTGAACGCCCTCTTGCGCACAACCACGCAATCTCACATCCCATCCTTGTTCTCTTGCTATACTTAGCGGTTTTAAGTGCGAATTGTCCATTCTCTTTATGAATAATTATTGTGATTACTGATGACTGATTTTGATTGTATCAGCTTGAACCGTCCTTATCCTTTGGTAGGTGAGTTCCTCGATTTCTCATATCTCACTGCCAAGCCCAAGCATCAATCTTCCAACCACGATGAGACGAAAAATCGAAATTCCTTGGCTCTATTGATATATCTGGACTAAAAATGATAATCTAGGATTTTGTTGTGTTGCGGGTCATTGGATCAAGGCAAATTGGGGTATAGAGCAGAGAATTTTAAATTTTTCGCATGGTTTCAAATCTGCAAACTATTGAAGATTTCGACATTGTCTTTCATTGCTTCATGTAATGCTTCTCCAAGCATTATTTCTACTCGACATTTACTGTAAAAATGAACCTTGTTTATGATGTCAACTTTTTCATGTCCAATGCATATGCCACCAAGTTATTTTATGCATGCAGGATGAGTTGCATATGGCGAGCGATAACGCATCTACTGCAAGATTGTGGATTGCTCATATTAGATCTTCACCCTTTAGGCATCAATAATTGAGAGAACTCTTCATGCAATTCAGGGTTAAGACTATTAAATATCTGTTGGACGTGGAAACTAGGTAAAACTCAACCTTGTGCTCGAAACTGTCATTCCATAGCCTCTTCTAGTATTTCTGTGAGCTTGATATCACTTACGAAAAACTACACGCAAGTTTATGTCAATATAGGTTACCTAGTATTCAAAACTATCAAGAATTTGCTACTTTGACATAATAGAAAGGGAATGCAAGAACGTTGTCAATGCTGTCCACCATGGCCCGTGATATACTAATCCTCTTTGGATGCATGTGGGAAATATCATTACATAAATGCAAAGGATTTTATGTTGAAGTGTTTTAATGACATGCAAAGAAATTGCGTTTGGTAGTGAGGACAAGGACTATGATTGGATAAAGTGGGATAAAAAATCCTCGAGATAATATCGTGACATATTTAACCCTATCAAGTGTTTGGTACACTTCAAGTAAGTCTGAAAAATAAATAAAAGATTCAATGGTGTTAAAAAATTGAAATGTTAAATATTCAACTAGATTAAAAGAATGAAATGAAAAACCTTAGAACCCAGGTTGCGGCCACGGCTACCGCCATGGTGGCTGCGATCGAAGACGACCACCACCAGCGTCTCCTTTGCATGATGGCGCAAATCCAAAATGATCTAAAAATGAGTAAAACTGCGGCACTTACTTCAGGGCTTCCTCTACTACATTAGTATCCGCTTGTTTGAGCCGTCTCTAATGCCAGTGTGACATCAATAGTATATGGCTTCTCTATTGCACTGAGATCAGCTTGGAGCCTTTAGCTCCAGCAAGCAAAACAAAAGAATCGATGCTTGTGACTTGACTTTAAAAAAAAAAAAAAAATCTTTCTGGGTGGAAAGTCGATTTTTTACGGTATGCGAGTCATGTGTTAGTGTCTATTTGATTTCTTCCACATTCAAGGCATGCTAATTTGATCAGATGGTGATCTTGCGATCAACCACATGGTCACCTTTTGTAGCTGTTCTAGCACGTATGGATCTGCAGTCCCTGAGATATTATTACACTGGCCACATTGCAGTTCTGTATACAAGAGAGAAGCTAACATTGGGACAACAGGCATGGATTTTGCGGGACATTGCCAAATTTGCTTAGGAAGTTTCGTCTTTGTACAGGCTATCCCATTTCAAACTTTTGAATTTGACCCCACAGATTTTTATAGAAGGTATATATCGGCAAATTTGATTTGGAAAGATTCGTGATTGATTAGTGATTATTAATGAAGTAAATGACAATTCTCATTTTGTTAATTTTCTTTTAAAATTTTTTCTTTTCCAATTCAACTTTATCATACCCTCCTCTCAGATTTCTTGTCCGGACATATCTACTTCGGAGGACATCCGTAAACTTGGATAAAATAACAACTTTCCTATTTAGGCTAAAATTCGAACTACCAATGAAGCCATGCTTTAAACCTTGTTTTGCACAGAACTTTTTTTCTTTTTAAAAGAGAAAATTGCAAAGATAAAAGAAAACCGATCATGAAGTAGTCGGAGATGGACCATGGTGACCTTGATCAATGGCTGCTTGGAACAAATATGAGGCGATGCCAGTAAGATCTGAGCTAGGTGGTGACAACTCGGGATGTTGATTAGATTTGCACAAGAAAATGAAGATGAGGATAAAGCTAGAATTGAGATAATTTAGTGAGGGCAAATATTTTTTTTTGAAAAAAATATTCATTAACCCTGAAAGCAGCACTTCGAAAATTCCAAATGCCAATGCTTAGTAGGACTTCCATTATGCTGAGGGCTTTTGGAAATAAGGCCTTTGCCTTTTTCATTTCCATATATCTTGGCATTTTGCCAAAGGCTTTTATGAGCTCAAATGCCTTTGACAAAGCTGTGCCAAACACAGCCATAGGCTTTTAGCTTAGATGGCAAGCCTTTGAGTGAGAAGAGAAGCAGGTTGAAGCCGAAGACTCTCAACATGTCAGTGTGTGCTGAAGATTGTGATGTGGCAAAGAGGAGAGAACAAGAACACGCTAAAGATGATAACAAGCAACCATCATTTGTGTTCGGCTGAAGGAAGATCGCGGCGATGATTAATTCTATGACGAAGATACATACTGATGTGCACACCAAAAAAGTCTATGACTCTTTGTGAGCATCGCCTACAAATCGACCCTGAAAAACATAAATTATATTACGTGGATGAAAAACATCGTATTGCTCAAGTACTCTTAAAAAGTAAGATAATCCAAGTGGGTCATGATCAGACTTTCACCACATGATGTTTTTCAACATCCAAGTTATATTTTTGCCTTTGCTCCCTTTGAAGTATTTCAACTCTAATCCGGGGCAAGCGGTCTCTTCTTCTTCATGTGAGAGTTTCCTCTCTCCTTTGAAAGAGCTTTCCCTATCCTTGGTGATAGAATACTTTAAGAAAACCTAGCAGCCCTACGCTAGCCTTTCTTCAATGGACCTCTACCCATCACCTTTCATCCTCATCTACCCATATTTTAGCCGAGAGCCACAAACCAAATGAACATCCCTCCCACCAACACCCTAGCATCCTCTTCCCATTTCTTGCCGAATCCAGTTACAAGTAGGGGTGATCGGGTCTAGGGTGAGTACGGTCTAAACCTGGACCCTGTACCCGACCATATTATAATCGGTTCTCTTTTTTTGGACCCTGTACCCGACCCTGTTTGCATTGGACCCTGTTCTCGACCGACCCTGTTTTTTCGGTCCGGGAACAGGGTTAACCCTGTTTATATTGGAACCTGTTTTGCATAAAAATTATTGTACAACACTCATATGTAAGATAAAGTGTTTACAATCTTGATCAGCATAAGCACATTTGGGACTCCTCCCAATACGCTTTAAGCAACGTGCATAATGAGAGATAATAATAATAACTACAATGAAAGTGTTGGAACCGGGTGCAGACGACATCGAGAGGGTGCACGGTGGCGATGGTGGCGAACCCGGCGAAGGCTCCGGTGGAGGCACACGACTACTGTCATTCGCTACGTGAGCACACGAACGAATCCGTATCAGCCCAAAGCAAACTCCAAAAACTCGACACAAGCTGGAAGCACCCGAGAGAGAGAGAGACCTTGGAACCGGGTGCGGACGACAGTGAGGGGGTGCGCGGCGGCGACGGTGGCGAACCTGGCAACGGTTCCGATGGTGGCGTTCTCCCACTGATGGATCTGGCGATGGTGCGACGAAGGAAAATTAGGGTTCGGGCATTTTCACAAACCCATGACAAGCGTGAATCGGCTCGTATCTGCCCTTGGCTCAATCGAAGGACCATCCGCTGGGATGCACACAAGACACGTAAAAGAACATTGCATGACTCCACAAATGACAATGAAAGTCCACAAACATGTCAAATAACCAACAAACGCTTAGAACCAGACCAAAATCACGGAAAATCTACATGACTGGGTTCGGGCATTTTCACAAACCCATGACAGGCGTCGACTGAAGGGAGACTATTGAATTAACAGGGAGTCAAACCGCGCTAAGACACTTAGCAATCGATAAGCAAAGATCGAAATGAAGCTTAGCACGACATAGATGGGGACTGGGACTCTCACAAACCGTACCACGACGAAGCCTGATCTAATGACCCGAACAGAGCCGAAACAGGGCACAAAGCAGGGCACAAAGCAGGGCAAACGGGGGTTGTTGGTGGTGCTCTCTACCCGGCTGGCGATTAGCGGCGGCGGCGGCGCCGCTCGGCGGTGGCTTCTGGCAGTTGGAGGTGGCTGCGGGTGTGAGTCGTGTGACTGTGTGAGAGCCTAAGAGGTAAAGATAGAAACAAATTAGGGTTTTGGATTTTGGGTTGGCTTACAAATCGGTTCTCAAACCAGTTTCCAAACCGGTTCGGTTGATTCAGTTCCCGGGTGGGTAATCACTTGGAATTGGTTCCCGGACTGGTTTCAACCAGAACCGGTTCCCGACCCTGTTTTCCAGGTGGGCAAGTCCGGGAACCGGGTTTACCCGATCCGGTTGCACATCCCTAGTTACAAGTCATGAAGTATCCCCTTACCTCAACCGCAACTTCATTAGGCCCCCAAACCAAAACCCTGACCACAAAAGGCTTTGTCGCGACCAGTTTTTTCGGGGTGTGAACCACCTAGGGTTTTGGCTAATGGATTGTTAAGCCTAGACTTAACTCGGGCTCTCCCAAGCCCATACCAATTCGCGACTTAGGTTTAAATTCTTAATATACAAATCATTTTCAATTAGGAGTCGCCACTAATCTATTTTTTTGGTGGGTCGATTAGAAACCCAAATAAAGTAACGGAGATTTACTTTATTCCTACGAACAGAGATTTGGGTACGGGGGACTTGGTTACGCTAAATTTCTCTAACGCCCTTTCGGTACCTTTCTTTTTATTTTGAAAAATGTTTGGCAAGCAGTTTGGATTGATTTTAAATCTATTTTCCTAACATGTGAGGTGGTCATGCGGGTGCGCAATCCATCAATTTAACACCCAATAAAGCAAATAGAAAATGCAGGACTTACCTCGTAGCAACGAAAGCATCTGCAATGTTAATTCAAAATCCACATCAGTAACCTTGGATATGGTTTCTAATTAACACGCAAATTCTCTTTTTTTGTTTTCACTTATTTAATGAAAATTATGCAATATGCGATGCAATATTAACTAGATAACCTAACTCTAATGACATGTAACTTCTAGTTGAATGGGCCTAGCAACAATACTAAATGACATGCATTTCAATGAATCTAACCCTAATGACGTGCATATGACATTTTTTTATATTAATTTTCGAAAATTCATGATAAATAGAATGCTTAGCCTAAACATGCAATATTCTAATTCAGGCATATTTCAAGATAAATAAAGCAATCAAGTCCATTTAAAATTACCCAAAAAATGTCGTACATCATTCGGATCAAGGGATAATATTTCGCTAGTAAAATCGATAAATTGATCTTAAGCCTTAAAGATCAAAATATCAATTTAATTCCCGCTTGATTAATTATTTCATCTAAAGCCTTATAGATGAAATAAAAAAATCATAGTGCGGTTGCGAATTAGGAATAAATCCTAATTGAAAGTTATGTCTATCACTCACGGATATGAAACTGGATATAAATAGACATATATTAAGCAATAAAATATCCAAATATACGAGAGATGTGCATCTTACCTAATTTGATGATATCCTTCCCAAATTTGGACCAAGTGCAATCGAACCGAGATCGCGACCGGTTTTTCGACTGCGAACGGGGACGACGCTTCACATAAGAGTCGTCACGGCAAGGAGTGAGCTCGGTAGGGTTTTAAGGAAACCTGCAAAACAGAAATTTCTTGAGCTGTAGAGAAGGCCGCCTGTGGCGTTTGTCCCAGCGTGGATCGCGCACGATTTTCCGAAGGATTTGTGTTCTTTTCTTTAGCTCTTGTTCTCCACGTTTCGCAATTCTCACTGAGTCTCACCCAGTTGACATCAGATTGATGATGGTGCGTTGTGGGTGATGGTGGGATCTCTTGGTAAAGGATGACCGTGGGCTCACGGTCAACGAACCTGCAAAAATAAGAACTTCGGGATCGACTTAGTTTGGATGCGAATGGGAACGGTGGCTTTACGGCTCGAATGGACAGCAACTCGTCGTTGGGCGTGGCACAGATCAAAGCGGCAACGGGTCGTCACGGGCTATTTGAACACGGCGGGGGCAGCAGAGGCGACACGCCAAGGATAGTCACAGTCGAGCAAGTTCGCGTCCAAGGATAGAGATGATGACCAGCTATTGCGAAGACTCGGATTGAACAGCTGGTGATGAAGAGAGGTAACAGGCGTGTCCTCGATTGGCAGATCATCCAAGAGCCACCTCCCTCTTTGTTGTCTTTTATCCTCTGCAAGATCACGTGATGGGTTTCCTTGACTTGGAATTCTCAACCTTGGTCGACAGTTTTGATAGTAGGGAACAAAATCCACCCCTTGAACTCACGGTCTTCAACTTTTAACTTGGATGAGTCAACTTATCGATGACACTATGACGGTGCTTGCTAGTTGGAGATGCGAGCGATGGAGAGCAGTGGCAAAGACATGTCACGGCTACCGTTGGGGCACAGCGAGACCGAAGGGGACAATTTGAAGCCGCGACTGGCTACTTTGTTGTGAAGTTGCTAGAAGTGGTGAGAGGCAATCGCGTCGGAGGTGCGACCACTGGTCTGGTCGCGGAGAGGGCGCTGGCGTGGAGAGTTGTCTCCGCTGAAAGCTGGCCGAAATCTCTCCCTCTCTCCTACGTGATTTCTTATTTCACGAATCTGTGGCCGGCTATTCTCAATTGTGTGGCCTCCTCCTCGCTTTGGTCGTGAAGCGTTCCTTTTATACGTCAACGGGCAGGGTTGAAGAAAGAAAGCAAATCGTATTTCATCTTCTGATTGCTTAGATGATATCATGATTTGTCCTTTTCTTCCCTCCTTTTGACCGTGAATCCATCTTTTGACGATTCGTGCATATTTCTTTCCTTTTGATCGTATATGCTGAATAATTTTTATTGATTTTATTTCTTCCAACTAAATATCAGCTCACGAGTTGGTCGATTCCGTATATTATGCTAAGGATAAGCGCCTTGTTCATGAAAGGAAAGATCCATATTTTCAATTGCCAAAAGTTCAAGATTATGCTGACGCCACAAAGGAATCGGTGAAGTATATTCCACGGCCTTGTAAGAAAATATTTAGAGTCTCATTCTCCTGAGTCCATCTACCATTTTTAATCCAATGCGAATGCAATAAATAAAAAATGAATGCACTTAAAATTATATGCTATGTAATTACCTTTTTTTTTTTTTTTTTTAGAGCTTAAAGATTAATCCCTATTTTTTAATGCAATAAATGACTAATCAGGTCACCAAAATTTAGGTGTCAACAGGCTTGTTTCGATCATAGCTAGCCTTTGCTCATGAGACCCTTATACTAATTTACGAAGCTTAAAGCTCCCTCCATCCATAAATACTTGTTCCCTCAGTTGATCGACAGTGATTATTGGGCTTATGCAACACTTCTTGCCAAATGCAGGATAGCATTGCCTTAAATCCAACTTATTTAGCTTCAGCCAGCCCATCCGTCAATGCGAGGGGAAATTTTCTATTGCTTATTGGCAAATTGAACTATTGACGAGAAGAGTTACTAAGCTAACCAATCAGCCCGAAATGGATGGATACAGGGAGGAGTCCCATGAAATTAAAACGCATATCAAAAGACTCTAGAGGTAGGAAGAGATATATTGAAAGATGAGATCTCGGATAAATTGTTTAAGGTGGGGTTGACAAGAACGCAAAATATTTTCATGCCACTATTTTCTAGCGAAGACTACAAAATAGGATTTCAATGTTGAAATTGGATGATAATAGCTGGAGTCGAGAACCTGAAGTGCTGAAGCCGCACATTAATAATTTCTATTAGTCCATATATCCTACCATGGGCCTGAGAAATTATTAGCCAGTATTAAAACAATGTCGGTGGCTTGTCCATGCTGATATGAATACATCATTAATGAAGAGGGTGCCCGTAGAGGAAGTGGAGGAGGCAGTGTTTTGAATGCAAGCTACCGAGGTACTAGGATCGAATGGACTTAATGAACAAGGTTGGCATATAGCATGATGTTTATAGAATGGTGGATAGCAATTTCGCTACAAGTACTCTTGATCCCAATTTAAATATGACATGTATTGTTCTTATTCTAAAGGTATCAAATCCAGAAAGCATCACCTAGTTTTTTTTTTTTGGTCAGTCCTACTCTATTCCTACTCTATACTCACTCTCAGACTTTTGTCCTGCTTCTTACAGGGCGTGGGAGTCGAAACCCTATCCTGAAACTTACGCGTCCCCACCCCATCCTCCCTGAGAAGGTGGGGATTTGAACCTCTCACCTCCTCCTTCCATGTTAGAAGGGTGGCCATTAGGGCGAATCCCAGTAGTTGAAAACATCACCTAGTTCAAACCTATTAGTTTGTGCAATTTTAGTTATAAAATTATTTCGAAAGTAATGGCTAATTGCTTGAAGCCATGGCTTCTCGAAATAATTGCAATTGAATAGAGTACATTAGAGTGCGTTTGTGAGTGGAAGATAGATACATGATAATATCCTAATAGTTCAAAAAGTGCTTCATCAACTACACATTATAAAGAGGGAAAGGAAATTTCACGCGATTTTTAAATTGGATATGCAAAAGGCATATGATAAAATACAATAAGACTTTCTATGTGACTATATGTAGAGATTGGGATTATGTGAGAATTGGGTCTAGCTTCTTAAACAGTATAGTCTTCTTTAGTGTGAGATTTAATGGGAATTTTCTTAATACTTCCAACCCTCTTGGGGGTATAAGACAAGGGAATCCATTAATGTCCTATCTTTTCATCATCATGGCAAACATGTTATCTTCATTACTAAATAATGCGATATTGGATGGCAGCGTGAGAGGAATTAAATTGAATCTGTGGTGCCCCACGCTATTGTACTTATTATTTGCTGATGATGTCATTTTTTTTCGTACATGACATGGTTAGGGAATGCCAAATGTGGCTAACGTTCTGAACCAATATTGCTATGGATTAGACAGGCCATAAATTTTTAAAAAGTTTATGTATCTTCTTTAGCAAAGACAATCTGGAGCTATAAAAGAAGAATATGGCAAATGAGCTAAGAGTTCCTATCATAGACAAGACTAGAAAATATCTAGGCTTTTGGCAATCAAACAAACAACTTTTCTCATGGGTTTTAGCAAGGATGAACTCAAAATTGGAGGGATGAAAAAAGAATCTAATGACCAAAGCAGGGAAGGAGGTTCTCATTAAAATAGTTATGCAGGCTATGCCTCTTCAAGATTCCTATCTTGATTTGTAAATCAATTGAAAGAAGCATTGCATCCTTTTGGTGGAAACATAATTCTACGAAGAGAGGAATCCCCTGAAGGAAATTAGAGGCATTGAAGACTAGGAAAGATGCAAGAGACTTGGGATTTAAAGATATAGTTGCCTTCAACAAGGCAATGCTTGGGAAACAGGTATGACGATTGATGCAAGCTCCTAATGCCCTATGGAGTAAGCTCATGAAAGGCATTTACTGTAAGCTCATGAAAGGCATTTACTACCCATGATGAGAGTTTTGGAATGCCGATAGAAGCCATTGCCCCTCCTGAGATGACAAAGCTTGTTGGTGAGGAGAGAAGTGATTGAACCTAAGGTGAGATGGCTAGTTGGAGACGGATAAAAAAGTCAGGGAGGATATATGGTTGCCTAGAGGTTGAATTGGAGGACCCGCAAATTAAAATAACCCCATTTATGTCAAGAAGTTGATAAATCAAGACGTTCAAGAATGACAAATCTAGAAGTTGAGGGAGCTCTTTGATGAGGATGTGGGGGTAGAGATTCTGTCTATTCCCCTCACTTCCATCCCTTGCTCGATAAACTTATTTAGAGAGGAAATACCGAAGGTTCCTACTCGGTTCAAAATGGCTACAACAGGCTTTGTTTCAAGACTATAAAAACCTAATGCTACCCTAGCGTTACCATCATCTCAGCCTCCTAGAAGTCCATGGACATCAATATGGCAGATTCAAAATCACTCGAAGATTTGGTTTTTCCTATGGAGTGTATGCAATAATGCACGACCAATGAAAGAAAACTTATAAAAGGAAAATGGTACTTGACCTGCTTTGCCCAGTATGCCATAGTCCACTAGAAACTATTAAGCATCTCCTTGTCTTGTGAGTAGGGGTGTGCATGGTTCGGGCGGGCGGTTCCCAATCTAGAACTGGGAACGGCTTGCTAGGGACCGATTTTAAAAAATTGAAATCGAGATCCACCCATTTGTTGCATGAATCCATTCGAGAGCCGGACCGCTAGTCCGGTCCGATTCCCGGGTGAATCTATGGAACCGATCTCACAATAATAATAATAATATCACTTTCTAAATCCCACCATGAGAACTCTTCATATTGAGTAATATACTAGAAACCAAAAGTTAAAATAACTAGAAATCAAAACATAAAGCAAAAACAACAACTAATTTGAGAAACTACATTAATTAGGTTTCACTCAAACATTCAAGAAGCAGCTAGGAGTTTTAACTTCTAGATCATTTTCCTTCATAAAAGCTACAGCAACATGAGGATAAAAAGAGAATCCTAAACTGTTGCGAAGGCCTCAGAATTCAGAATCAACGATTAGCTACTTGTGCTTTTGTCTCTATTCTACTGAATAAAGGACTCGATTGTCAAAAACTTTTCCCAGTGGTTTACCATCTCACTACATCTTCTTCACTCCTCCATGGTTTTTGCCTCTTCAAGCGCCTCATAAAACATGGAGACAGAGCCCTCTATCCCATTGATGGAACCTTCTCAGAATTCAATTCTCCTGGCAAACTACTCACCCACTGCACATCTTATGTTAATCAGTAATTTCAAATTTTTTTAATATTAAAAATTAATCGGTCCGGTTCGGGTGGACGGGTGAATGGATCTACCCTTAGAACTGGGAACCGGATTGGTACCCATCAGTTCCCATAAATTGGAATTGGGAACCGGACCGGTTCCAGGCGGTTCTGGTCCGGTTCCGAGCGGTTCGGGTAGATCCCGGTTCTTTTGCATACTCCTACTTGTGAGTGGACAAAGCGGATGTAGTTGGACTTGCGTTTAAATCTAGCCACCTCCTCAGAATGTATCACTAGAATCGACAAGTGGATTTTAGAGAACATCACCCACTGAAAATGGCTAGTCCTCAAAAGCCCTCATTGCTGACATTTTTTGGCTAATTTGGAAGCAACGAAATGCGTGGGTATTTTGCAACAGCAAATCAAGACCTAGGCAAATTGTGTAGGAAGCAATCAGCTCACTACATCTTTGCGAAAAATGGAACCCAGCAACGCGAGGCTTAAAGGATGCAAAGACTCACCCGATTGTTGGACACCACCACCAGCGGCCTGCTAGAAATTGAATGTCGATGGGTATTGTTGCAGCGGATTAAGGGTGGGCACTGTCGCCAGTGCGTGGAGAGATTCTTGGGGCTACTCGTTGGTGGTTTTACCAAGAAATTCCATGCTCCATTGGCCCTTGTCGTTAAAACTCTTGCGGTGTGGGAAGGACTAACATTCGTGGAAAAGGAGCTTGTGTGCATCAGGAAAAGTGAGTAGAACCCCACAAGTACAGAAGTGTAGGCGTTGCTCGTGTCTGACAATTCGACCACGATGAACTGAGTAATGGATCAGATCGAAATTGCTTGGGCCGCTCGGTCTATGATGTTGGAATGAAGAACACTTATGGGCCATATAGATGGTGTATCCATTGCTTATTGTTCCCAAGAAACAAACCGGACGGCGAATTGGGTGGCGAAAACCCACATGACCAACTCTCTTGGCACGGATTGGCTGATTAAACTCATTCACTCTCTTTGGTCTTTATTATGTTATGATTATGGAAACTCTTAGATTTTGTTTGATGGTTATGATAAAATTCAAAATAAAATAAAATTTATCATATCCTGTGTTTGGTGCTTACTCAAGACAGGATAAAGTCGAATATAAAAATGATATAGATCGGATAATTATCTTTCGGGAGATGATGGGATAAATGTGGATAAGATTTCTAATATCTATAATAAGAAATTTTTCTCAAATAAAAAACTTCTTAAATAAATAAATAATATTTGAATTCTAATATAAGAAATTCAAAATAACAAAAAAATAAACGTTTATTTTTATTTATATATTCGAATTTAATTCTATCTTATAATATAAAATTCAATAAATAAATATATATTTATATTTATTACGTATTTTAGGTATTTTTTATTTTAGGTATATTAATAAAGTTTTTTATTAATAAAATTTTATTAGAGAATGATGGAAGGGGAAGAAAAAAATAAAAAGAATTAATTAAAAAAGAGAGGAAAACAAAATAAAAATGAAAATAAAGTTGACAAGAGTGTTACGGGAGATTTTTATCATCTCCATTTGCAAAATTTGTGAGTAATTTATATTGATATGACGTTTTAACTAAATATATATTCAACTTTATTATTGTAATAACCAAAAAATGAATAGGATATAACAAAATTCCATGGATTTTATATCTTATCATATCCGATCTTATTCGATTGAAATCCAGGACCAAACGTAGCCTTATGCGCCTAATATTTTCTACATTGTATTGAATGGAATGTTTTAATGACAAAAAAAAAAAAGGCCAGGATCGGTTAAATCGTTGTACTTGTACATTAATCACGAATAAAGTAGTGAAGGGGGTATTATTTAAATCGATTTAACATGGAATCTCGCTATTCGGAATTGTGTTCCGTGCTCTTTTCCAGAAAGCAAATATTTTTTTGCTTGGCCGGACCAACCCAAAAATGCCTTAAGAAAAGCTCACTTTTGAAATAATATTCTTCATCGCCTCACTTTCTTTTTTATGCGTCCAAAACCCTAGACTCTAAACTCAGCTTTGGCATGTCTCGGGGGGAATATTCTCAGTGGATCCATGGAGGTGCGGTGCAAAACTCTCGCTACAAACGAAAAAATCAAAACTAATTAGCCGAAAAAAACAAAAGAAAAAGGATTTTCTCACATGATTTCAGGTGCAAAATCCAAAGTCCATACACTATGCAAGAAAAAACAAAAACAAAATTATTCCAGACACCAAACTTTTCCTAATTTAACCCAATTCACACCACACGAAACCAACCAAAAATATATATAAATACATATATATATATATATATATATGTATGTCAATTAAAAAAATAATTTAAATTCCTCCTCCAACATCAAAAATAGCCCCCACCTGTGATTTTAGGGTTCTAAAGTTTAAGGTTTTGTCATCATCGTTCCACCTATGCTTTTTTTCTCAAGTCAGTAGAAATATTGTGGTGGCATTTGCGGAATCTTCCATTGTGTCGGAAAAAAAATAAAAATTCATTCCAAAGACCAAATTTTCCTACTTTAACCCAATTCATACCACAAAAAACCTACATTATATATATATGAATACGTATATGTATGTACGCAAATTTAAAAAATAATTTAAAACCCTTCTTCAACTTCAAAATTAGCCTCCAGTCGCAATTCTAGGGGTGTAGGGTCTAGGGTTTTGTCACCCACCTCCATCTTTCCCAGAAGAATTCCGCAAGAAAGGAGGAAGAACCTTTCCAGTACCCACAGGACACCCGGTTCCTGGGTTTTTCCGAATTCTATGGTTCTTGAACACGCTCTCCACCTCGCACCCACGTCGATGCTCGCGTCGTGTCTCCCTCAGGTCGCCCGGAGAGAACCCTGATACGGCGGTGAACCGGCGTGATCCAGCCATGAGCGTGGAGGCCCGAGTCGGGGTCGTCATGGAAGGCGGCCAGAGGGCTCTCGGTTCTGCCCACGGCGGCGTTCTTGACGGTGGGCCGAGGAGCTTCTTTCAGCAGCAGCAGCCCTCGCCGCCGCCGCCGCCGCCGCCGCCGCCGCCGCAGCAGCAGCTCAAGAAGCCGAGCTTGAACCCCCAGTCCCAGATTGGGACCGTGCAGCAGCTCTTGGCCGGCGGCGTCGCCGGGGCTTTTAGCAAGACTTGTACCGCGCCTCTTGCTCGCCTCACCATCTTGTTTCAGGTTCAGCCATTTCTTTTGATATCGTTTTTTGCCCTTTCTGATTCGAGGGTCGTTGGAATTTTCCGCTGAATGTTTGCTTCCTTAAAAATGAATGTTTGATTCGGGGATTTGCCTTGTGATGAGCTTTAGGAAGTGGGTTTCTTATGTGACTTTTTTTCTTTTTATTTCCCCTTTTGAGACTGAAAATGAAGTTGGAATTTAACATGGAAAAGGAAAATATTTTGTTTTTCACTTCTCTACCTGTCACTACCTGTAACTTTCGCAAATTCATGTAGTGCTGACATTGGCGGTTTCTAATGTGCTTCAACAGTTTATTGTGATTTCAGTTACATCTGTGTTGGGTTTCATGTGCTTGATTGATGTTTTTGCGGGTTGAGTCTCCTTTGGTCCGTGCTCGGTTATTGATTTTGGTTCTAAGAATTTCTATTGAAGTTAATGTTCAGAATTGTGTTAAGTTTGGTCTGAAGTTATTGCTTACAGACTCATATATAAGCTTTGTCTGAATGGATGAACTTAAGAAAGCTATGTGATGTGAGATGAAGAATCATTGACAATGAAATTTGCTGGCGGGGACGGGACATATCATGTGGAGCTTATTATAGGTACAATAAACTAGACAGATGTTGGCATATAGAAGTTGGAAATGCTCGAAATTTCTTCTTGGTCCAGCCTATTCTTTTGCTGGATTTCCACAAAACCTATTATGGAGAGATTGACCTCATGGCACGGAGGCAATATGATGGTTAGAAACTAAAACCTGTGTGGGTTTCTGGCTCTGCTTATTTTCGAATTGGAAACTTCTTATCAGCTATTGATATTAGATCAATAGTTTCATAGTTCTTAGAATTTTCTGCTAATAGGAAGAATAGGATGGAGTACTGGATGTGGTTGTCTTTGTAATTTTAACAATGGAATTGGATGGTATCTGAACCCCTGATATTGATGCAGAAGACTTTTTTTTCCTGGGATATCTTTCTTTGAGGTGGATTATATAAAAATCACGGCAGAGAGTAGGTTTTTTATGTGGGTGGTGGGGGTGGTGTTTCCCCTTGTGTATGAGAGGGTGGAGATATTGTGGTTCATGGCAATTTGTATTTTGATCAAATGGTAGCTTTTATATACTTGATATTGAATCTTGTATGTTATTTGATCTGCCAAGGTGCAAGGTATGCACACAGATGTTGCAGCTCTGAGCAAGCCTAGCATATGGCAGGAGGCATCACGCATTGCCAATGAAGAAGGGTTTAGAGCCTTTTGGAAGGGAAATATGGTTACGATTGCTCATCGCCTTCCTTACTCTTCGGTCAACTTTTATGCTTATGAACGGTACAAAAGTGTCAGTAACAAAATACTCTGGCCAATTCCAAGATGTTCTTAGAGCAGAGTGATATCATGAAGAGTCCCTAATTGTGTTTTTTTAGTTCTGCAGATGTTACAGTCAATTCTTGGGGAAAATAGCAAAGGAAGTGCCAGTGCAGGTCTTTGTGTACACTTCATAGGTGGCGGAATGGCTGGAATAACAGCTGCAAGTGCGACATATCCTCTGGATCTTGTTAGGACACGCCTCGCTGCGCAGGTGAGTGTGTACGTGTCAAAAAATTACATTGTTTTGAATCTCATGTGTTCGCTCCCCTGCTGTTAGGGTAGTGTTTTCTTTTCTTTTTCTGTTTACTCATCTACTTGTTTATTTGGGTTGGGGAAGTCAAAACAAGAGGTATCAATGGATCATATAGATTAAAGATGAGTGTTTCTAGGTTCTAGTTCCAGCTTCCGTACAGTTTCCACTTGAAATCTGGAATCTACTCACTAGAATAGGCTTTTCATTTTTGAAACATGAAACCTATTCTGCATACCTTGGAACTTGGAACCTACCCTGTCACAGTTTCCAGGGTTGGTTCCAGGTTTTGCGTAGGTTCCAACTGTATTATTAATTAAACGATATTTGTGAATCATTATCTTTAATGATTACTACTTACTGTTATAATTCATTAACTACAACTAATATTTAGACAGATGAATAATGCGAAACATTAACAAAATAGAAGTTTCAGTCATGAAATAAAAGTTCAGATTAGTGGTTTCAGATTATCTACTCATCATTGAACGTTATGCAATATCTTAAGATCACGCAAAGATGTAGACAAAAAAAAACACATAAACTTATTTCAAGTTTCAGGTTATAAGTTCTAGGTTCTAGATTCTAGGTTCTATCTACCTAGAACTTGAAACTTACTCGTCGAAATAGGGGCCACAATTTTTGGAATTTGAAATCTACCTTGCATACCTTGGAACTTGGAACTGGTCAGGTTTTCACTGGTCGGTTTCAGGTTCCAGGTTCTACCTTGGAACCATGCTTACCCTTAATATAGATAGATTGTGAGATAGATACATATTCTTTTAGATTTGGTTTGTGATGTTTGGCTATTTTTCTTCATTTAATTCGTCTTCACACTTTGTGGATTTTGCAGACAAATACAGTGTACTACAGAGGTATTTGGCACGCATTTAATACCATTTGTAGAGAGGAAGGCTTCTTGGGGTTATATAGAGGGCTTGGAGCCACGTTATTGGTACGGTTGTGGTTCAAGTGTCTGTATCTTCAAATTCGTGAAGTCACTTACTACTTACCTGTTTACCCTGCATCTTCTGTTTTGCAGGGTGTTGGACCCAGTATAGCAATAAGTTTTTCTGTGTATGAAAGCTTGAGATCTTTTTGGCAATATCAAAGGTGAAAATTTTGCCTTTTTATTTGTTTCTGTCTGATGCTTCTTTGGGTCTGTGAGTGTATATCTTTCTTTGTCTTAACATTAGGCCGAATGACGCTACTGTGATGGTCAGTCTGGCTTGTGGCAGTCTCTCAGGGATTGCATCATCAACTGGTTAGTAATTGGGAAGTTCCATTTAAGTCTTGCTTCCTAGAAAAGATCTTCCCGTTTTGCAAGCTTTTTGCTAGTTGCTGAGTTCTTTTTCACGATTTGAGTTATTGAGTGAGTTATTGAAAGCCTAGACGGAGTTATCTTGAGTATAATCTCTTATTCTTAAATTCTGCATAAAATCCTCTTGCTTTTCCCTTATAGCTACATTTCCTCTGGATCTCGTGAGACGAAGGATGCAATTGGAAGGGGCTGGGGGTCGAGCCCGTATTTACAATTGCGGTTTGTTTGGGATGTTCGGGCACATAATGAGGACAGAAGGCTTCTGTGGCTTGTATAGAGGGATACTTCCGGAATACTACAAGGTTGTCCCTAGTGTGGGCATTGTTTTCATGACCTATGAGACACTGAAGATGCTTCTATCTCGAATTTCTACTCCGGATTAGCCATGTACCACTTTCTTGTGCTGACAATGAGTCCATCAAAATTGTAATGAGAAAAAAGAGAAAACATTCAGTTGATTTTAAGGTAGCAAGTAGATAGGTAGGATAAAAAGAATCTACAATATTTGTGATGAAGTTCCATGGCGGTTAATTTTGCTGTTACCGTCGTGATTTTGAGGTCAAATTTTTCTGTTCATAATTAGCTCGCCTTTTGGAAGTTGTACGGAGTTGAGGTTAATTAGGTCTTTATCTTTGGAGGAGAATCAAAGTACCATGAGGCTACAGATTTGGTCTTTGCTCTTGTGATCCGCTCAGCAGATTATGTATTTGTCGATGAGACAGTTCTGTAAAATTCTAATATATCATATAGTACCTTATTATAAGGCTAGTTTGCACTGCCTATGTTTCGTCATTGATCTGATTTGGCCTTGTTTGCTATCATCCGATGTGGATTTGTAAATTGATCGAACTATTATCCTGCATCTAGTATGTGAATTCTGTGATGCACTGAACTCTTTATAATCTCCATCGATGCACTCGTATGTCTCATAGCAGATTGGAGCCCGAGCACTATATCTTGTTCAGACTGTTGCTTCGTGTCTTGGCTGAAACCCATATCTGACAATTTAAGGGGTGATGTTGCACCGTGATAGATCATAAGTTGGATCTCTCGCGCCTTCTCGGGTGGATGCCTCATCATAGATGAGGTGGGCTGAGCCGCCGAGGGAGTAGAGTCAAAACATCGAAAACTTGGAATATCATTTCCTGCTTCCAAATTCTGGCTTTGTTAATTTGATCCTGGATGGTAGTTCATGCGGTTCGAACTGGCTGTTGCCCGCTGAGTAGTTCTGGATTGCACGATCATGAAGATCCCATCCCTCGCGAATTAGGCTAGTGCTCCATGTAGTGCTTTGGAGTGTTAAAAGAGATTGTATGGAGAATTTATGCCCTGATTACCGTACATCTTTTGCCTAGAATTTTGGCCAAGCACCTAAACCTAGAGGAGTCGGCAACTTTATATGGGGGATTGAGTGGGGTCTAGGACACGATTGGCTTTGGCATTTTTCCAAGTTTGCTTCGAATCGCCTATGCTTTCGGTGTGGTTCATGTCTCAGCCTGGTGCGTGGTCGTGTGCCAAATCTTTTTTGTGGATGCAATGATTCAAAGAGAGAAGTATAGACTGAAAACGCTCCAATCAAAGGCACTTAGGCCCTCAAATATCCGTGATTACTTGGTATATTGCGGATAAACTAAATGAGGAATATTAGATTTGGATTCATATTCGATATATATTGTAGTGGACAGAATCAATCACATCGCAGTAGACAATTTTCGCATATTTGAGATTTTCTTTGTGGGATCTAATGCGAGATGCGTAATTTATCTAAAGCGCGAGTTAGTTTGACCTGGTAAAATGATTCGAGAAAATGAGGAATGTTCTATTTCCTCTTTTTTTTTTGGGAGAAATGCTTAATAGGCCATGGCATGGATTCTCCAAATAGTACGACGTAGAATTGCGTTAGCTGTCAAGGGACCCATACATGATTGGCTTTGCGTTTATTTTTTCCTCCTCTTATGCCTATTCTAACTAGAATCGAATGCTGCAATCTGCATCAGAGCTTTCCCTCCTTTCTCTACTTCTTCTGCAACTTGCAAAGCTGCTGATACCATCTTGTGTCGTGTTGCCGATTTTTCTATGCTTTGATCGGTTATTCTTTCTTAATGATGTTTTCAATGAGGCGAATTATGATATCGATGGGCTTCCTTGTGACAAAACCTGTCGAACTAGCTAGTAACATGAATGTACTCGATGCGTGACATGGAGCGAAGTAAGTTCAGCTCAAGTGAAGGATCAGAAAGTTTTACACTTGGGAGCACCATGAACACGGCATGGTTGAACATACCAATGAAATTACCGAAGTATAGGAAGCTGGGTTTTTGGCGCATTGTACTGGTCCTGTGAACCAGTGATGTATCTTTGGCAAAAGTACAATTATTGTTAACCAAGGAAAATAATTCGTGGTAAAGACAATATACACTTGGACAAAAAAACCGTGAGCACCTCACTAACCACAGTTTGTGAGAAAGATGTTTGGCATTGGTTGGGAAATGTCAATGTCATGCAGGATTTAGTACAGCATCACAGCATGAGCACACTCCTGGAAAGAACGGGCATCAGATGATATTTGTGTCGACACGTGTTGAAGTGTAGTAGGGACATGCTAAAACGGGTCATTGAATGAGCGAATCGACTCGCGCTCGCCACGTACGTGGCATATATCCCTCCAAGAACACAAGCTTTGTGGTGGCTATAGAACTAGTTAGGAATAAGAATATGATTAGAAAGCAGCTGGAGACCACAAAAACCAGATTATATTTGAGGAAGTGATGAGACCCCTCTTTCCATTTTTTACACCCTATCATTTCTGAAAGCGAGACATCGGCTGCGAGACATCATATCAATAGAACAGAAGTACCTATAAAAGCATTTTCAGATTATTCCAAGTGAATTATACTGAGATAGCTTCAAGCACACTAATTGTATCGACAAAACTAGCTGACGATTCTAAATCTCTTGCTTGTGTCCTCCAAAAGGTCAGTTATAATCATTTCAGGGAGAATTTAAGTGTTTTCTTTATTAGTTAAGTCGATCCTCCGTCAAAAGCGGTCAAGCGGAATTTCATTACCGAGGAAAAGAAATTCTTCTCACATCATTGGCTATGGGAAGAACAAGAATCAAAACAAGAACCTATCATGGTTTATTGCTAAGATTCACAAGCCTTCACAAGCCTTCTAACCTCTCGTTCATACGTCTTAGTTAATTAATATATATTTCATATCACGTTAGCTTTAAATCCAGTATAAATTCTCAAGCTTCAGGCTCATTACCCTCAAAGTCCTTCCTCGTAGAAGGCGGTTCCTTAGTAAAAATTTTCTTTCTGATCCTCCATCTGCTAACGATGCCAAATCGTGTTATAGATCTATGAGCTGAGATGATTTCTATCGGGTGAGGAACAGGTAATCTGCATCCTGAGGTTTGGATCATCTCACCAATTGCATCTAATCCTCAGGTTGTGGATTATCTATTCCTTATCGATAATGAAGAGCTGGAGGGGTTTTCTGTTCTTCTCTTCTGTAAGGATCGAGCAATTCTTCCGGTCTTCGTGCTCTCGGACAAAAGTAGCTGCACTTTCTGGGAACTTCCTCTGTGTAAGATATCTATCTCGAGCAAAACAGCTAAAATCATAGTACAGAAACTGTCTCCTCTTGTTGTATTGACATTATCAGCGTGGATTCCCGCGGTCTTTGCGCTCCGACAAAACTGGCTGCACTTTCTGGTGACTTCCTTTGTATAACAAATCTATCTCGAGTGAGACAGTCATGGTACAGAAACTGTCTACCCTTTTTCTTTCTCGTTTTGTTGTATTGAAATTATTGGCATGAATTTGCACGTCCTTTACGGGAGTCTCTACTCGACAGAGAATCTCGTGCGTTGGTATTACTCATCTCCTTTTTCTATTTTCAGTGATGAAGGTCGACCTGCTTGAACTTGCGATCTTCTCTTGTTTGATACGTGTTTCCTATGAGGGGATAAATTAATGGTTGGTTCACCGGTCATTTCGCAGCTTTACTTTAACGAGTTTCGTCAAATGGTTATCGAGATCACTTGGAATTCTTTATTAGATGATACGTCACGACTTCATCCTCGATTATGTGATAAGAAATAGCTAAATAGGAGAGCAACAGTGACAGGTAATTCAGCACCACCAACCAATTTAGAGAGGCTCGTTTCGTGGATAACACGGAGCTTTCCAATCGAAGAAAAGCATATCTTTTTCTTCTGCAAGCTTGAATATGCCCAAGAATAATATTAAACCCACTCGTCTTGCCTGGAAGATGCCAGACAGATTTGACGAATATTATAGTTAACGTCATGTCTGATTGCACTATTAGTGGGGGCAAAGAAAGAGAATCGACCTGAGATGAGAATATAGAAAGTTCAAGAACTGCTTGTGCTCCTTTGCAGGGCTCCAACCGCCTCTTCCTTGCTTTCGGTGAAGTCCTTGCCGTCCTTGAAGATGAGAAACTCCATGGCATCGATGTGGAAGAATATGAAGCACCCGCATAAATGAGTGATGCATGACCCAAAGTCCTTCCCGACCACACAGTGCCACGACGAACCGTAAGCTTCATCAAATTTCTGTTGTCATTCATATGATGAGTTAACACACTCTCCTCACAACTAGCTTGAGTTTCGAGTCAGCAAGACAGCACTCATCAAGTAAGATTGCAAATAGAACACGAACTATTCCTAATGAAAATTTTCCAGTTAATTTAGGACCTTTTTTTTCCCCAGCTAAATAGGTGCTGCAGCAAAACTGGTGCAGATTAGAAGGACCTGAAATCTGACTAAGAGAACTTTTTACCTGTAAGTTCTTTGCGAAAAGAAGAAGCAGAGTATTTAGCAAGTGGTTGAATCAATAATAATGGTTACCCTTCAAACCGTGCAAAGGTAGAGCAAAGCTAGTGCCTTCTCAGTGCAATTATCCTATTAAGATCCTCCAGCAGAATTATGACATACTACCAGAGAAACCATAATTCATCACTTGTCTCACCCTACTTTGTTGTAAATTCCATCTAGTTTCGAGAAGAAAACTCAACTCATGCTCCAAAAAGAAAAGTAATTCTCCACAGATGAAGAGGGCAGCATGCCAACACCAAAAGATTAATTCAGATTAAACAGAGAATATTGCTAGGTGGGTCTGTGACCTGCTTGATATGATGAGCAATGGCCTGAAAATCGGCGGATTCATGGAGGTCCAGAGCTTGGTAGGCTAAGTCCATTACATGGCTACGCATCGCTTCTGCCATGTCTGCCTCGCGCACTACAGCTCGTCCCTCCAGCATCTCACCGAAACCTCGTATCAATTGAAAAAGAAGAAGAAAAACCTTCAAGGAGAGTAAACTGGTATTGCCAACATTTATACCAGCAGGATGCTATAAGTAAGTTGAAGCAACGAGTGGTGGCTGAGTTCACTTGCGCGTTTCAGAATCTTCCAGCTCAATTCCATGAACGGGTACTGAAAAATATCTTGCTTTGACCCTGTTTCTTATGTAGGGATGCAACTTTTTCGTCGTTAATCAAGGTGAAGTTCCTGGACTACGTTCGCACATGGAACACGACTGCAACTTGAACTACGATAGGCTCCAAGATCACCCGAGTAAAAGACAGAATTCGGAATGTTTATGGACAACAAATGCAGGCATGGAGATTTATAATGTGGCTGGAAACTTCTTGTTTGTCTGCTTCATGGCAAGTGGTCCATGTTTGATGCAAAACAGTTCTAGCCCTTCCTTTTATTTCTATTTTTTTTTTCCTTCTCCTTTTATGTTTGCTTATTCCTTTTCTCAAAGTGAGGAATCTATAGAAAGAATCAACTTCCCTGTCCAATGTTGGGGACAAAGTACCTCTAAGCAGCATGGAATCGCTAAGCTCGATTTTGGGACATTATAAATAAAAGTGCCGAAAGGGGTTCGGAATTCGCTTACACAGTGATGCTGCTGCAACACGAGCCGCTAAAGTGATGCTTAAAGGGGATGATCAGTAGTTCAAGTTCATCTTTTGGGCCTTCGACAAGCTAATTTGGAATGAAATACTATCGACGATACATGATTAATGAGAATAATTGAGTCTTACAATATTTGAGATATCAGCACAATCAGAGATTTATCGGCTAGCCGCCTCTTTATGGGGGCAAGAGCTAACCCAATATTATAAAAAAAGAGAGGAAGTTTCCAAGGAAAAGAAATGAAGTGACGGAACTCTCTTGCACACTAGAAAGGGAGGGGAGGGGGCTTTCATCTAGAAGAACACGCAAAGAAGGAGGGGTGGCAAAGATTCGACTGCCAAACATGGTTGGAATTGGCTTAAATTTCAGTATATTGTTTGTGTGATTGAGGTCTACAAGTTAATGGATTTTGTTTGTTGAAATTCTTCTATAAGTTATCTCTAGTCTAAATCTTTCTTGTTCCTTGTGTTAACTAACCTTTGTGGTGATAATTTTATCCAAAAAAAAAAAAAAAAATTTGTGGTGATAAAATATTGTTGTATTTGTGGATGTGAAGCCTCTATGCCTAAAGAAGAACCTTTTGGATCCTATTATTTTTTTGTGATTATGGAAGTTTTTTAAGTAGTGGTTTTCCATGTGAAAAAATTTGATGTTGTTTTCATGTTTCTTTAATATTTTATCATTATATTTACTTATTTTAAGGTTGTCTTGTTGGAACACACTGCTAGTTGTTGCTGGGGCTGAGTCGATTTTAGTCGGTTTTGTTTTGGGAATGAAATTGATCATCGATTAGGTTTAGTTCATGGTGAATTATTACCCGATTTCCCCCCAACAATATCATACTGGGTTCCAAAAATCTGCTCATCAAGAACGCAAATCAACCCAATTCTTTCTGACTAAAACGAGCAAACCGATCTGAGCAAAAGGTTATGACTAATTCGAAAGGCTCCTGGGGAACTCAAATGTAGAAGACTTCTGGTATTTCATTTCACTCGCTGTTCAAAGTTTTACAAGAATCCCGAGAAGAATCTCTGCATCAATCTGGAAACTACAGAAAAGTACCGAAAAGACTGTCGAAAAAATGGAACTTTCTCTTTGCTCTTGAATAAGCTTTTCTCCTTCTAGCCTACCACGTATACCCATCAACAAAACCAAAAGCCTAAGGAAGAAAAAGAAAGAGGGCACGTCCAGATAAAGTTACATGTCCTCTCAGTGATCTACTTTCTTGGAGACCAAGAACTTCTTGAGCATCAGTTCTAAAAGCAGATCACATCTGTGTTCAACTTCTCTCTCTCTCTAAATCAGTGAACTAGGCTAAGCCAACTTGCACGAAGATTCTTGAATTCGCGCTCTGTCAAAGTCGGGATTCAAAAGATGTCGATTCGATCTGCACCTTAGGAAGAAACTCAGAAACTCCTGTATAATTTATCGGGTCCTGAGCAAGAACAGGCTGAGTTCTTGACCGGGGCAGCCGTCCGGGTTGATCAGATGGAAGGACTCCGAGTCGGCGCTGCCCACGACGTGCTCGTAATTCGCCCGCATGTACATGATCTCCTCGGAGAGCGCGGACCCGGTCCCGGATGGTATGACGCCGGCGCCGACCGTCATCGACTGCATCGTCTTGAGCATCGACCGGTTCTGCTCGCTCGCCTTCCTCCTCGTCGCGAAGCCGAGCTTCCGCCCGTCGCAGGAGAGGGTCCACACGGGCACGGACCGCAGGGGGCAAGAGCCGAGCCCGGGCTCCGAGTCGGCCGAGCACTCGAGGGCGATGCGGACGAGCTCGCTCGACTGCATCTCCTTGACCAGCTGCTGGGTCGGGATCGAGAGCTCGAGGAGGAGGGAGGGCTTCGTGGAGAGGCGGTCGTGCTGCACGCAGAACCACACGTGCCCGCGGCGCGGGCCGAAGATGGTGCCGATCGCCATGGTCTTGGAGGGGCGCGGGGGCGCCACGGCCAGCGGGGACGTCGAGCCGGCGGCGTCCCAAACGGGTCCGTCGTCTTCCACATCGTCGCTCCCCTTCCGAACTCGATCAAGGTCAAGATTGAGTTCTTGAACTCTGGGGTCGTCATAAATATAGTCTCTAAGCGAGGTGCTTATGCGCTTCTTGGCGGGGGCGGCGGCGGTTGGCGGGGCGGCCAAGGGAGGGGCGAAGCAAGGGAGGATGAACCGACGGAGGGTGTCGATCTTGGTCATGGTGGGGGCGGCTTTCTCGCGGCGGAGAACGAATCAAGAACGGGGTCCGGTCGATTCTCGACGCAAGAAAGAACAAAAATTCGATCGACTGGAGGCGGACGAAGGTGGAGACGCGAGTGAATTTATAAATGGGAGGGGAGAGGAAGAGGTGAGAAAAGAGGCGGGAAGCTGCCGACGGGGCAGGGGGCTAGTAGCCGTTGCGTGGCAGCGAGAGGAGGGGGAGACGAGGCGGGCTTTCGCCACGTGTAGGGAGCCGATTGGACGGCGGTTCAAAAGGGGGAACGAACGAGGGGTCGGGGTCGGGAGCGAGCCCGGTCAAAACCCGTCCGAGCTTTGCTTGCGCTGCTTTTGCATCTTTGCAGCTTTTGCGGGTTCGTTCCATCTGGTCGAGAGCGGGAGAAGAGCAGGCTGGCTTCTTCTTCTCCTCCTGTCTTTGACCGGGAAAAGACTGAGATAAAGAATGTCAGTCAGTGTGCAGAATCTCGCAGCATCACCATGGATGATGGTGATGGCATCATCGTCTTCGGCTCGATAGTGATGCCAAACCATGGTTTAGGAGAATCTCGCTTTAGACGGATGAACCTCGAGCTCACACGGATCACCCCCTTTCGAGGGCGTCGCATAAGAGCAAAATTTGCGAGATGAATTCGATTGAATAGATGAACGGGTGGGAAAATCCATGTTGGAATCTTTAATGTCGGGTGGGGCGGTGTAGGCATGCCCTTGTATTATCTTCTCATGCGAGCATTCGCATGGTTTCGAACAAATATTTTAGGACTAGGAGTTAATAGGGTCGGACGTTGGAGCTTTTTTAAGTTTTTGTCCTTAGTGTTGGTATGGATTATTAAGATTGAGATGGTCGAGTCTAATTAGTTCATCTGTTAGTCCATTTAAAAAAATTCCAAAAATATGAGAATGTGTTTCGAATTTCGAAATACAAAAGTTAGGAAATAAACAACTAACTATTTAAAAATCCAATAAAGCCAAAACCAAGTTGAGATTAATAATCAAGTGGAAACTTCACCAAAAATGATGCGGTCTAAGGGCCAAACTAAGGCATGTCCCAATATATATATATATATAGGGTTAACTGTTTTAGGCCAAAGGAGGCGTCAGACACCTACGCCTCCTTCGGCCTTTGGCATCATGGGCCTCTGAATGAACTCTTGATGGCCCCATATCATCTTAATCATTTGGGCTAATTTTCTCAAAAAGCCCCAAATTTTAGTTATAGTCGCAATTCTACCATAATTTTTTTTTTTTTGTCTTAACAAATGCCCCAATTTTAGGTCCATTTCAAATCCGCCTGGAATTTTTTTGGTAAAAAAAAATCATTGGTCAAACTTTTTTGTGTTCAGAAAATCACCAACTTTAAATTTAGTCCAAAATCTGCTCCCCTTAGATCTCCGTCCAAAAATTGTTGTTAGTCATCCTTAATTTCCCTTTCATATCCAAAAAAAGTTTCAATTTTGGAGATAATTTTTCTCGTCATCTTGCTAACATGGACTTGTTACCAACATAGAAATTCTATGTGATGCTAATGACCATTTTCGGATAGAGGTTTTTTTTTTTTTTTTTTTTTTTTTTGGGTCAGCTCAGATGGAGGGTTAAAGGACTATATTGGAGACTAGATTGAAAGTTGGTGATTGTTTAAAAAAAAAAATCAAGATAGATTTGAGAATAAACTTAAAGTTTAGATTTTTTTTTTTTTTTTTAAAGAATTTAGCTGAACCTAAAAGTTGGGGGATTTTTTAAAGGAATTAGACCTACTTATCTGATAACTATATGCTGAATTTTTCAAAATCGATGATAAATAACACTTTG
This sequence comes from Eucalyptus grandis, assembly GCF_016545825.1. Classification (NCBI taxonomy): domain Eukaryota; kingdom Viridiplantae; phylum Streptophyta; class Magnoliopsida; order Myrtales; family Myrtaceae; genus Eucalyptus; species Eucalyptus grandis. The sequence continues at coordinate 22,727,781 of NC_052612.1, forward strand.
GAAAAACATGTGTGATAATAAAATCAGGTTTGGCCCAAACTAGCCTGGAATGTCCTTGATTCATTTATCCAGGCCCATTTTCTGTTTTTACTCAGAACTGAGCTTACAAGCCAGGCCGGAAAAACCGCACCTGGTCTGCTCATGCTGGATCCAAAAACCCCTTCAGGCCCGGCCTGTTTAAGCCGGTACCAACAAGCACTGGTAGCTCCCTATGCCCAGGACAATGACCACAATGATCACATATATCAACAAACCAGACCACAGAAATTCGATCTTTTCAGATCTGTGAACAAGTTAGCCCTTTGACACTTGATGCGCTATTCCCACAGTATGTTACAAATTCATTTCTGCAGAAAAACTTCCTAAGGTCAAGAGCAACACTCAATCTCTGCATTATGGCCAAGCAGGAATTCGAACCCGGCCTCAGAAATCACCAAGCGTTAATAAAGATTTCGACGCCTATTCCAGGGGGATACATGCCCTGATGCAGTCTAACCAAATGGCCCGAAGCATCTAGACTTACAATCGATGAGCTGATGACTGAAGGGGACAAAATTAGATAACTATTGCACTCCACTCAACCTTGCCCAGTCCACGAATTGCATGCCACCATATATGTTGTTTCCGAAACGTACCCCCACCGTGAAGGCCATTGCGACGGGCGGCATACGCTTGGCAAGAGGCGATGCTTCCACCAGTCTCTCTAGTCCGTTGATTATCTGATACCGGGTGTTGGAAGAGACAGCAAGAAACACGCCTGCGAGTTTCGAGATACAAAATAAACAAAGGAGAAGGTATTAGTGGGGCTGGTTGAATTATTACCTGGAAGGTTGACAAGCACCTAATTAGCTCATCGGTTACTGCTTGAGGCTTATATTACATTCCTCTAGGTAACAAGTGGAAAAAGGAACAGGAAATAATGAACATGAAAGTAGCCATGATAGACAAGAGATTTATTTTCAAGTGGATCATTCAATATTAAATACTCATAAGAGCAACAACTACAGAGATAATTTGGTATTTTGGCCGAGGAGATGGTTCAGACCATTCTCATATGGCAATATCCACTCAAATTTTAGTACATTGTCACAACTGAAGAAACTATCATCTATCATCATTGTGAAAAGTTTGATGCAGCAGATTTGTGCAAAGAAAATCATGTTCCACCATGATGATACAGCTATTATGTTGTTGACAAGGGGCACGTAACATACAGACAACGCCACAATTCGAGTAGAAAAAAAAGGTAGGAGAAACAAAGGAACTATATTGAGAGCATGTAAAGAATCAGGGAAATATGCGGATCAAAAGTTTGAGGTAATCAAGAGAGACTGAGAAACAAAAAATATCATAGCAGTGAAGAAGAGATGGGCAAATCGGTAAGATCGACAGAATGTTAACAAATTTTGCTTAGTATGCTATAAGTAATATAATTTGTAACTTAAGAATTACCCCAAAGAGCTGCACTCTTCACAAGAGGTGGCACTGGAATGTCCTCTTCAGATTTTTTTATGTTCCTAAAAACGCAAATGGAAGATTAAAGTGAAAGTCTGGGACAAGATACATATAACAAGAAACATTCGAATCAATTGAATAGTCAGAATGAAGAGACAAAAGTAGCTCAGATCCAATACATTTTTGCTTATATGCACAAATAATTTGCACAAGGTGGAATTAGGTTCTTCTAAGGAACTCCATAAGTTACATGGGAAGTAAAGGATGAGCATACAGTCAGAGGAGAAGGAAAGGCGAGCACCATTACATCAAACAGATTCTGGACATGCCACGTGTTATTAACAATAAGAATCATAAAGACAAAGAAGGTAAAAAAGAAAGGTCACTTCTGACCATCCCTCTACAAGTACTTAATTAGAGGACATAACAGATGTTCTCGAAGTCAGCTCTTCTGCTTATAGAAAAAAAAGTAATTCAGCTTTTCCTTTGGCTTCAATTCAGATGAACAAATAGCGTGCTATTGTAAGGGTTCAAGCCACAAAATGCCAAAGCTTTGTCATTTTTATTGCCCAACCTCAATTTTGGCATGTTGGAGACATTGACTTTTAATTTCAAAGTTACTAAAAAGTGAATGTACCCCATTCGACTTATTTTGCAGCTTCCATGCTTAAGTCACTTCTAAATTACTTCAGGATGATTGAAATGAAAATAAATCATGTAGGAACACCATAGACAAGGGAAAGGCATACACGACAGACAGTACATGAAGGGACAGAGATGCAAAAATTGCATAATGAGCAGTGTAGATGCAACAGAACGCCAATCACCTCCACAATCCCACATTGTTTAGATATTTTCCTTATAACTCTGAAGGCAAAAATCCAGACACCCATGCTCTTCTTGTGAGCAAAATGATGAAAAAAGTTGAAAGCAATGACCGAAAAGATGTTATTAACATGCCAAACATGCAAAATTAAATTTATACCGCTTTGTTGTCATGATCAGATTCGCGATTCCTTGTCCTATGATACCACATGCAAACCCAACTGCACCATACAGGACTCCCTGTAATTGTTGTAGAGAATGAAAAACATTAACTTACTATTACAGCTCTCTACTTATTTATATGAAAAACTAAAATTCAATCTACACCAAGGAAGCTCACCTTATAGAAGTATGTGGCTACTCTCTGATTTACAGAAAATCTACACCCTGGTCTTTCAGCTTCAAATACACTAAGAAACATTATGAATCACAAATGTAACAGAGTGATAAGTCATTTTTCTCTACGAATTTTTAGCAGTAGTGAAAGAATCACTAATGCATAGCAATGTAGCAACTTATGCCTACTCTACTGTGACATTGAAAAATCCGAAGCCACTCAAGGACTTATAATTCATTAAGATAAAGCATGAACTGAACCTGCTAGGAAGGGCTGCATATGCATGCTGCATGCGCCCGAGGAATCCCTTGGCAAAAGAAGGTTGACCAATCCTAGCATAAGGAGCTAGCATACCAACTAAAGCAATGTTGACCACCACCCCAACCAAAAGATCTGCGACATACAGCTCGAATTCTGCCCAGAAGTCTTTGCCCCTCTTTTGAACTTCCGCAATTGTTGCACAACAAGAATCAATAACTATCTGTTATAAATTAATAATTAATTGTCAGGGGAAACAATACAAATTGATAGATGAGCTTTCATACCATACCAACATGAGCAAAAACAGGAACAATAGTATGAGATTGGTCATCCTGAAGAATTATTAGTTATTAAAATTTCCCTAATATTTCTGCGTTGGGTCTCTTAACCATGATAATAGCTTCATGGCCATATGAAGATGACAGGGTACATGACTAACCAAAAACAAAAGCACAGTACAGTAATGCAGTGAAAATGGCATAGCTTTTAAAAAGGAGAGCAGTTAATAGGCAGTTTGTTAAAGCTGTTAAAAAGTCAACACAGAAGGTATTCAGGTTCCAGGGATGACACTTCCTTAAAGCAAGTAACAAACCTCTGTTCCAATTTTAAATAGAAATGATGGATCAGCCAACATTCGATTCCGAAGCATGGAACATGACTTTATTGCAAAGCCCAATGGCCAGCTGGAACCCTACAATAAGCATAAGAAAGGGGGCAAAAATTAGCAGCAACAATAACAAAATAAGGGGAAAGAGTAGCGCCTTCTACAATTTCTTTCCAAAAGATATCTACGCCTGATACTTCCGTTACCAATGAATGAGCACAAGAAACCGCGATAGATCTACCTGCAAATCCAGGAATCTTTCCAGAAGAACCTTGCGAAGCCCGACACTCTTTGCCGCCTCCAACATATCCGGAGGAAGAGTAACCCCCCGCGCCTTGGTTTCCGTCATCACTTCCTCAAACTTCATGATAGGCCCGAACTCCTCCTCTTCCTTGTCATTCCCGTCATCACCATCTCTGCCACCACCTCCGCCACCACCTCTCCCATTTGAGAATCCCCCGTTGCCGCCAATACCGTCGAAGCTATCCCCGCCATTACCATTCTGATCTGTCACCAACTCATAGTCATCTTCCACAATCTTAAGATTCTTCCCCGCTACTCCGCTAGCTCCCTTTTCTTCGAAAATCCCGGTGTTAACCGCACCAACAGACTGGGACTCATCCTGTGGCTGCGACACGCTCATCATGACCACAAACTTCTCCACTTTCCCCACAGAGCATCGACGGACACTAGCCTTACTATGAAGCGACAAAGCTACTTCATTTACGGACCGCTTGAGGACATAATTACCGGGCATCGACTTGAAAGAATAAACTCTCTTCAGAACAAGTTTGTTTTCCAAACTCGCGAGTTGCAATGCCGCAACCATCGACGAATAACTCGCCATGTCTATGCCTCAATAAAAATTAGAAGGGTCGACGAATTAGCAACCGATAACTATCGTAAACAAAACCCGACAACTAGAAACAGGCGATGTTGAGAAAGCCTTTTCAGATAAAGCTTTGAAAGATTAACCCCTTTTCACTAGAAAGACGAATGGACGCCCTTCGCAGCTCCTCAGTGACGACCCAGCTCGAGAAGAGATCTGGGAAGGGAGATGAGAAGCGAAAGAAGAACACCCACTTGATCTTTTCTCCTATCTGGGTGGGGATTTCTTGAAGGTTTATGCAGCAATGAGAGAAGGCCAAGAGAAGGAGGAGTAGGAGGCGAGGAGACGGCGAGGAGAAAGCGCTCAGCCTGGGCTGTGCTTGTTTCTCTGCTGTTCCTCGTTCTTGTTTGTTTTCGAGGCGAGCGAGTGAGGTCTGGGAAGTGGCGAACTGGAGAGTGGGGTTGGTCGTCGCACGTGTGGGAACGCGAATGAATCTATATGGTTCCCGTTCGACGATCGTACTCGAGCTCTGTACTCGAGCTCTGCCTCGATGGCGGTACGAACTCCGCAAGGCCCTAAAGATTTTGCGTTGGTTCACGCTCGTAGCTTCGAGCGAGGAAATGGAGCATAGTCACTCTGAGCTCGTTTCGTGCGATTCTTGAAGGAGGAGTTTGTCTTCTTGTGATCCTAACAAGAAGACGAGCACGATACGGTCAAGCACCAATAATTTAGCTAGGGTTTTGACTAGTTGAGCAGAATGATCAAAGACTTCCGCCGCCGACCAGTTTTGATTTGGGTTTTGCTTCTTTAGGCATGTTGTGCCTATTGGAGGAAAATGTCTCTCTACAGCAAAGAAATTTAAAAAATTGCTCTCAGTCAACATCATTTAGGCAATTCTCGTACTAAACATTTCCAAAATTGACAAACTCATTCTATAAGATTTATCTTTCAATGTATAAAGGTCGCAACTTAGCAAGTGTATTAGAAGTTTCCAAAATTGACAAACTCATTCTATCTTTCTTTGTGTGGAAAAGTTATCTTTCTATATATAAAGGTCGTAACTTAGGAAAGTTATTCTATTGCATTTATTCTAGCTAACGTATTTTTATAAAACTATAGGGGAAAATTTCAAATAAAGATCTAAAGTGCCATCATTTTTTCAAAAGAGGACATGAAGTGAAGTTTGTCTCAAATAAAGATCCAAAGTATCTTCATTTTCTCAAAAAATGATCTGGAGTGGAGTCTGTCTCAAATAAGGGCTCAAAGTGATCATTTAGTCTCAAAGAAGGATCTCATTTGCCGGCTGGTGAATAAATGCATCTTCGATGCATATTCCTTAGAGCCTGATTGGGAATATTTTTATCAAATTTTTTTTTTTTTTTTAAAATTTAAGTTGTCTTATTCTTTATTATTATTTTTTTTGGTTAATGGTGGCACTGTTCATCATCTTCTTCGTCCCCGTTCGTCTTCTTCTCAAGAACATCAGACTTGGGAAGGGCTAGTGAGCGCTGGCCGTTGGCGAGGGTCGGCGAGGGTTGGACGCCAGTCGTCGGTAGTAGGTGAGGACCACCAAGCCCTCGCCGGTCGTGGGCGGGGGCTTGTAGGTCCACCCTCGCCAAATCTGGGGAGGGTGGCCTCGGTTGTGGCCGGTGAGGGCCATCGAGCCCTCACTGGCTGCAAGTGAGGGCTTGCAAGCCCTCGTCGGCCCTTATCAGTGGCCGGTGAGGTGGGTGGGCCCTCGCCCAAGGTCGCGAGGGGTGACTTCATTGATGGTCGTGAGGGGCGACCTCTCCCACCTCCGCCTGTTGCTTCATCAACAACCTCGTCTTCTGCTAGGACTACGACTGGGATGCCTGTGTCGCTTTCTTCATCCCTTCCTCCCACTATCGCTCCTAGATCGACAACTTCCTCGGCTACCCCTTTTGCCCTCGAGGACCTTCTTGTAGGGCCTCAATTTGGACGGCCCCCCTCCCCCATGGCCAGCGAGGGCTCGATGGCCCTTGCTTGCTGTCAGCGATGGGCGTGGAGCCCTCGCTTGCTGCCGGTGATGGGCGTCGAGCCCTCACCGGCCCTTACTAACGGCCGGCGCTTGTTGGCCTTTCCCCAAGTCCAGTGTTCTTGATCTAGGCAAGAAGAAGTGAACAGGGGACGAAGAAGACGATGAACAGGGCAACCAAAAATGAAAAAAAAAAAGGACGAAAATACTGTAATCAGGCCACCGAAATATACATTGAAAATGCATCTATTCACCGGTTGGCGAGTGAGGTCATTCTTTGAGATTAAATGACTACTTTGGGTCCTTCTTTGAGATAAACTTTAATTCATGTCCTCTTTTGAGAAAATGATGGCACTTTGGGTCCTTATTTGAAATTTTCCCAAACTTCAGTTACCTTATATTTTAAATACATGTAAGAAGTAACCATAAATGTTGCGTTTGGTCGTCCAATAAAAGTCATGTATGTTTTATCCTATCCATGTTTGGTAATTGTCTAGGATATGATAACATTGATAAGATCAGATAAGGGGGATATAGCTCGAATTAAAAAGTTGAAAAGATGTGGAATAAGGTTGGATATGATTTCTTTTATCGGTAATATAAAACTCTATGCTCTCCTTTTCTTTCTCCTCCGTTCACTCGAAAGACTCGTTTGTAACTAAAGCATCGATATCGAAGCCTTCTTCTCGATAACTCTCTGGTTCACATCGAAACTTTACAGAAGTGGCGAATTTACGAAAGTAAATGATCATGCTCTTTCTCACTAACGTTGACTTCTAAAGTAGCACTGAGGTTGTATGTGGATTGTTTTCCTACTTCATCAATGTTTTGGGCTTATGTAAGTCAAAATCGTGATGTTGGCTTTTTTGTTGGTTGATTGGAGAACTTGTTCTTGCAAGTGAAATTTTCATAGTCAAAGTTGTGATAATGCATTTGTGAGACCTATTTTTCATAGTGGAAAAGAATGAAAAATTGGAGAGCGGTATTTTTATGACCAGATTATTGTTGTAGAGGACGGCATTCCAATTGGTGATTGACTTCTCTCTCTCATAAGAGGAGGTTTTTTAATTTCTTTTGATTACAGATGGTTTTGCGTAATTATCCATGATGGATTCTCTATCATCTATTGCATATATTGCATATGTAATATTACAAGAGTGACTTGTGCTTCACTCTCTTTTTTGGTCGGGTCTTGCTTCCAAGAATTTTTTGTTGATTCTTTGATGGTTCTTAGTTGACAAAAGGTCTTTCTGATAAAAAATCTAGAAGCATGATGGCTTTGTATAGGAATTGAATAGGCGTTGGTGGGTGTCTCCATGCCATATGTGTAGTGTAATGTATGTCTTGGTACATTGGTGTTTTGTCTGCTAGTGATTGGCATCTCAAAGTTTTGCGTTTTCTTTTGGGTTGAAAAAACATGATAGAAGTTTCCAATTTTTGCAGGGTTTTTTAAGTTTTACATTGAATTCATGTCTTTCTGCTTATTAGTTTCATTGTGTCAACTTTAGTTGCTTTGCATTTGTTTATTTCTAGCAATAATCATAGATCGAATCGGTGAGATTATGTGAAAATCTGTTGATTTGAAAAAGTATTGTTTTGGATATTTTGCTATTATCTAACCTGTTAGTTTGTACTTGTCTAATATTTTTTTTCCTCATTAGAAATGGATCATGATGATAAAGAGGAAGTTTTTACCATTCTGATCTTTAGAGGAGATGAATCTCCAAATTTTGCTTTTGTGTATGATGTATATGATTGTGGTGTCCACTATCGTTGAAAGGCACAATCCTAAGCATATTTTGAAGGATCACACATTTGGTAGAAGCTAAGCTCATTTAGATCACCTTGACCATCTCATTAGTAGTGACTTGAATTGTGTGGCACAACTTAGGATAGATAGACGTATTGTCAATACCCTGACTCCATCCCATGGTCACGAGTAGCGACGATTATTTTCGTGATGTCCCAGACACGTCACCATCCTATTTCTTTTTATCTTTTCATTAAGCACATGTGGAAGCATACATACAACACCCGAACAGCAACAAACAGTTAGGAAAATAACAATTTACAAACACACAATTACATTAGCTATGTTTACAAGCCCTTCTACCACGGACCGTTATATTTACAACTACCACATCTTCAAAAGGTGGGGGTAAACCTTAGCTCCTCTAGCGAGATTACAACTCCCAAAATTGATGTGAGACTTCCATGCCTACAAGACTGAAAGGATGAGAGGTGAGTTTTGGGGAAACTTAGTACGTAAAACCCCTAATTCTCTACTAGGAAGACATCTCATCATCAAAATCTAGTAGGTACAACACTCGTAATACAATATCGATGGCAGATCATTAGCAAACTTATTGCTACATCTTAACTACATGTAGATGCCCGTTGCAACATGCTTCAATGCATGCTTACCCTCAACTTGTCAATGAACATATCAATATATCAAACTTATGTATATACCGGCACTCATGCAAATTCATTTATCATCGTCCTAGCTCAACCAGGCTCTCTTGGCTCAATCGAGGTATCCAGCTTTAAGCTAGGCATCCTGGCTCAACCGAGGCATCCTGGCGCTAGCTCACCAAGGCATCCGAGCTCAACCCACGCATCCTGGGGCTAGCTTACCCGAGGCATCCGAGCCTAAACCCAGGCATCTTGGCTTAACCAGGGCATCATGTTCAATGAACAAGGCATCGCCGCCAACGCTATGTGGCGATGAGCACTTTTTCCTCTTTAAGTGCACACACAAGTGCATCACACAAGCCGGTTTTTCATCTCTTATCTTAGCCAATGTATGCAAGGCCTGATGACGTGCTCATTCAAGTGAGTATGCCATGATCCTCAACATCATATTAAGAAATATACCGGGAACGATTCTTGGTTCGTGACCTGGGTCGCATGCTTAGGCCATCGCGCCTTGACATCGATTCCAAGCCGAGCGAACCTTGACCTTGTCCCGGGGCGTGAACACACTCAAACATACAAACATGAGCAAACACACAAAAGAACATTACAACATACACCACTAAACCCAACGGTGTAGGCTATTGTCCTAGCCAAGAGGTAGAGATTATACTTACTTTGAATGAATCTTGATGAAATATTACCAATAGAGGGCCATCCAATGAGGCAATGGGTGAGCAAGGCCAAAAGAGGGAGAGAGAGCAACTACGAGAAGGTGGGAGAGAAAGAGAGAGAGCCACTGAGGGAGAAGAGATGGGGTTGCGTGTGTGGTATTGGAAAGAATGCCTCAATTTATATAAATCTTTCATCATTACCTTTTCAAATTGGCCAATAGGATTTCTTTGGGTGGCAAGCCTAGGTTGGTAATGTGGCAAGGCTAAGGAGGAGGATGTGGCTAGCCTAATCCTTAGGGCCACACTTGTTCCTTCTTTTATTGGGCCATTTGGGGGTTGAGTCATTTTTGTAATGATGATTATATTAATTAGGGGACACCTAAGCCTTATGACTCAACTTAGCATTAATGCGCTATGGTCCAAGAGCATTTAATGCATCTTTATCCCAATCCAAGAAGACTCTAGATGGCTTGCACCTCAAGTTGGGCGTGCAGCCCCTTCCTCTCTAAGTTTGGCATATAACCTCACATTCTAAGTTGAAGAATAGTTTCAAGCAATAATCGAAGTTAGTGTCATTACCTTATCAAATTGACTCGAAAATTTAAAAAATTTAATATGTTGCCGAGAAGATCTCAAGAAACATTTTTCATGAAGGAAGTCAAGTCAAATCAGTGCTGTGGAAAGAGCAGCAAATCATTGAACACAACCTAAATATTTGTCCGTCAAGCATATTCAACAGTCGGAGAGAGAGAGAGACTCATTTAGAAATCCAAATCTTCACAAAACTCTTTGAAATTTTAACATATTGTAGATATGGACGTCATTTAAAACTTTCATGAAGGAAGCATGGTTAAATTTGAAAGGAAATTTTTATAAAAATTCGAGAAGGCAACCTGGTCACCATTTTCACTACATGGGACAGGTTCCAGACGGTGAATGATTGGGCCTTCGTCCCTACCATTTCACCTCAGAAAACTATGAAATTTAATTATGTTTTATATAAAGATGTTTAGAACAACTTTCATGAAGAAACTTTCTCTAAATTCGAAGCACAAGGACCTCTATAAAATTGGAAAGTGGAAAAGGTCAATAGTTTCGAAAATCAAAGGTAGCATATCTAATTAGAGAGAGGTGGCACCCTACTTGGTCAAGAAGCATTAATTGTTTGACATCCTTATTCTCTAAGTTTCCAACTAGGTCATAGGTTATAGGGATACCCTTTTTCACACATCATTTAATGTGTTCACATTAATTCACACTTGTTCATACTTGTTTTTCTAAGAAAGTTTGACTAGTCCAAGGCCTATCTAGCTTAGCCTTCTAATTGGGACCAAAGGAAAGGTCAAAATCGAGGATGTTACACGTACATTTACTCTACCATGCGAGTTGGCACATATAATTGGTGGGTTAAAAAAAGATGGACTTGTAATTATAAAAAAAACAAATGGAAATGTTCCTACATATACTTGCCCATCATGTGAAAAAATTGAGTCATCAAGTTCAGATTTATGAGGCTGGGGAGATAATAAGTAGGTATTTTAACTTAGTTTAGATGCAGTAATAAGAATGCATAGTGTGCTTCTTGTCTAACTTGAACTGGTTCTGGAGGAATGTGTCGACGGGAGATGGAAATAGTTTAAGGTATGTTTGCTATGCTATTACATGGATTAATTTAATACTTTATAGGTAAGCTTATTCTATTAATTTCATGTCTAGGGTTGCTTAGCATCATTAGATGGCACATATATTAGGGTACATGTTATGGAGGTTGATAAACCAAGATATCAAAATAGAAATGGTGAAGTAGCGACCAATGTGTTAGGAGTTTGCTCACATAACATGAGATTTTATGTTTGACTTGGATGGGAAGGCTTAATAGTGGATTCTAGAGTGTTTTGAGATGCTTTTGTTAAACCTAATAGTTTGAAGATTCCCATCAGTAAGATAAGCCTATATCAATATGTTGCATTCTTTGTATTATAGGTTTTGACGATTCTAAGATAATTAATAATGTTGTCATTTGTTATTACGTAATTATTATCTTGTAGATGCTTGATACACAAATGGGGAGGGCTTTCTTGCTCCTTATAAAGATGTTCGATACCATCTATCTAAGTGGACAAGAGTTTGTACACCAAATTCCCTTGAGGAGTACTTCAATATGAAGTATTCTTAAGCTAGAAATGTCATAGAAAGATGCTTCAGTTACTTGAGTTACAGTGGGCTATTTTTGGGAGTCTATTTTTTTTTATCCAATTAGAACGTAAGGTCAAATAATTATAGCTTGTTGCCTTATACATAACTTGATAAGAAGAGAAATGGCTATCGATCCAACTAAGGCACAGTTAAATGAAGTTGCTAACACTACTGAAGATGTGGAAACAATTAATGTTGTTGAACCTTGAATCATTACACAACATGGAGGCAAAATTTGGTAGTACAAATGTCTAATGAGTGGAATGCAAGTTGAGGATATGGAAGAGTTGTATGATTTGATATTATTTGAAAAAAATCATTTGTTTCCCATCGTTGCGAAACTTGTGTTGTAAGTTTTTTTTTTTTTTTTTTCATTTCTATTAGACGTGTAATATGGTGCTAGTATGTCATTATTAAGACATATATTCCTTATGTAATGTTTGAATTATGGCTTTATCATTTTAAATTTGAAGTATTATGCTATCTCTATCATTAATTTTCTCTATCGTGCTATTCTCCATCATTAAATTTTCTAAAATTGCAATGGCATATTTAGGAATGGAAGATAGCTATTTCAGTCAAACTCAAGGAATGAAACAAAGAGAGACTGACATGTATGGACAATAGATGAAGAAAATGCACTTCTAGATGGTCTTGAAGAATTAGTCGCGCTAGGAATGAAAGCTGATAACAACTTCAAGAGTGGTTACATGATAATGTTAGAGAAATGGTTTGAAGAAGAGTTCCTTGGTTTTGGCATCAAGGGTAATCCTTACATAGAGTCGAAGATGAAAAACTTGAAAAAGTTGTACAATCAGATATATGACTTGAGGGATCAAAGTGGTTGTGGATGGAATCATGAAAAGCGTTGTGTCGATATCCATTATGATTTGACAAAAATATTGAAAGTTTTGTGTCACTTGTTCTCATTTTTCTTCTTTATCACTTGTTTTCTTTTTTAACAAAAATATATATTTTCTTTGTAGGCCTATCTAGGAGATGTTTCTTTGAGAGGGAAGTCATTCCCTCAATATGATAATCTAGCAACCATTTTTGGAGAAGACCATGTCAAGGGAAATCTCAATGAAGACTATTCGGAAGCTTATGCGACTGTAGATCATTAAGAAGGTGAAAATCATGATGATGTGGCAACTAATGGTGTAAGTTAAAAATTACCACTACTATCATCTTCTCAAACACAAAATATTTCTATTTCATCAAGAAGAAAAAGGGCTAAAGCAAGTGACAAATGGGCCGCTGGGTTAGTTGAGATAATTGGAACTTTTGGCTCGTTCTTAGAGAAAGCTAACGAGAGGATGGAGATGATCAATAGCCATATCAAATATGCTAAGGATTTCGATAATGACAAGTGAAAAATCAAAGAAGAGCTTCTTCAAATGACTATAGGTACTATGGATAGAATAAAATTATATAGAAAAATTGTGAAGGATCCCGAGAATATTAATCTTTTTTTGGGATTTCAAGAAGACGGCAAGAAGGCATTTGTGGAACCACTTCTCCAAGAGATTAGAGAAGAGAATGAGTGATGATTTGGAGTGATCAGTCACAATGAATTTGTGCGAGTTGGAAAGGGAAAGTTGTACCTAATTTTATCTTTAAATAATAAGTTTCTTGTGGAGTCTCTTTGCTGTTTTATGACAATTAATAACATCGAATGATGTTCTTCACGCTATTTATTGGAATCATATGATTCTTGAAGTGGATTGTTATTTAATGTGTTTCTAGATTACTCTTTTATCATTTTGTCCAATTGTTTGCTTTCTTTTAGTTCCTTTACTTGGCTCACTCTTGTTGACTCATTGTCACTAATTATCAGGTGTCATTCTAGAAAATTGTTTCATCCATTGATAGAATACTTAGCTAGTGATGCTAGCCGTCAAATATAGAGAAAGGTGGTATTAAGAATGAAGTTGTTTTGGATTAGCACTTTAAGCTTTGTTCAATTGGACATCTGTCTTAGAGTCTTACATTTGGTATTCATGATTTTAGTTATATTGATTTGTTTTTGAGTTTGTAGGAGAGATGGTTCACATATTAAATAGCAGCTTGTGTTTCTTTGATTTGGTATTTGGCTTGTAACAAAATGGAAATGAATGAAAAACTTGTAAGAGAGACAAATAATTCATGTTTCAAAGTGTACATATTGAAATGAAGGTTACTCCGAACACATTTGATGTTGAGTAGGTAATCAAAAAATTATTTAAAAGGAACGAAAAACATTATTATAGTGCATAATCATGAATTGATTCAGTGATAATCCATTTATTTGAAAAAGATATATGGTTTTGGATGATTTTGCTAATATTAAACCTTCAAATTTGGACTTGTCTAATGTTATTATTTTTGAGAATATTTGACTTTAAATCTGCAGTTCACCAAATAGTGGATATGATAGGATATGAGAATATCCGACTTTAGATCCATAATTCAACAAATAGTGTATAGGATATGAAGAAATCCCTATATTTCTTATCATATTCTATCAAGTTCTATCTTGTTTAGAAATCCGAATTACCAAATGCGGCCAAAAAGTATCTTGTCCAATTTGTCATGATAATAAAGCCTACTGCTCACAACCATATCATTAAATTTTTTTTTTCTCAATAACAGAAGAATCCTCAAACACCGATGCTTACATGATAGTCATCAGCCGCTCTTTAAATAATGCCACCATGATTGTGTTGCTCAATGTAGTTGTGTAACCACCATTCAAGTTGACACCAATGAATTATCCCTCTAGGTTGGCTCAATATTTCTCCTCTTCTCCTACTACAATCTGTACAGTGCTATCTCACCAAGCTTAGCAAGGGTATTTCCTAGACTCTAGAGCGTCTTATCATGTCTTCAAGTTTGCAAAATCTCTCTCTACATTCTAATTATGAAGACGCGGATGAAATCGTTATTGGTGATGGCTCATGTTTGCAAATAACATATACAAGTTCAACTTTCCTCCCTCACTATTTCATATTTATTGTCGTAGTTTTGTGTGTTCCTAAGTAAAAACTTGATATCTATTTCAAAGTTTTGCAAGACAAACCAAATGTCTATGGAAGTTTTTCCCGACTATTTTTTGGTGAAGGGTTTGTGCACGCGGGTAGCTCTCACAAAATGCCTGAATAACAATGATGTATATGAACTTCCATCTTCACTCCACGTGACTCATGTACCATCCTCCACTATGATTCTTATTTGTGCATTCTTAAGTGATTGGCATTGATGTCTTGGTTATCCCTTTCATTAGATCTTAGAGTTTCTTTTAAAATCAAAGTCAATTCATTCTCTTTCCAAGTCTTGTTCTTGATCTTTGTGCGAGTCATGTCAATGCAATGAAAATTATAAACTTCCGTTTGGTGCTTCTATATTGTGTAGCCAATGACCTCTTGAACTTATTTACAGTGACGTTTGGGGTCTTGCTCTAGTGAAATCAATATCCTGCCGACGGCCAGTTAGACCGACCGAACCGGTTCGGTCTGGTTTGGCCGGATTTTGATTGGTTCTTGACTGGTTTGGTCTGATTTTTGCTGTTTTGTCCACTTGGGACTCTCGTGGGTAAAAAATTTATGCAATTTGAACCCTAAATGACCTAATTGAAAATGAATTTTATCATATTATGAAGAAATTGACCTATTAAGATACAATTAAGATAATCAAACCTTATGAACATGATCTAGAGGTCTTTTATTGACCTAAGTGAATGATTATCGTGGAAAACAATGAGTCGAAACCATGGGTGTTTTGAATTGGGCCTAAAGGGTTGCAATTCAATAGGCAAAATTGCAAATTAACTAAAATTAAACTCAATTAGTGTCACAATTGCCTTATCTAATGAGCTACCCATAGGTAAGATCACTTACCACATTCAAATTGACCTTGAATTGAAGTGCTCGAGCTTAGGTAAAAAATGGATCTAGGTCTAATATTAAAATTGGACCTAGATTTATGAAATTAAAACATAGCCATGAATGGATCAATTGGAATTTTGTCAATTGAAGCTTAATTGCTTGACTTTCTAATGCTTAGGAGGATAAAATTCTTCAAATTGATGAGTTTTTGTGTGAATTTCACAAAATCGATCTCGAATTTGGACTTATCTCAAGAAAATGAATGAGAAATAATCATCAGTTTGCAAGTTATAAATGATTGATTTTGGTCCCCTAATTAGGGTCAAAACTACAATTCGTATTTCAACTTGATAAATTGTGAAATTAAATGCTCAAATAGATTTCAAATAGTCCCTAAATCAAATGTCAAAGAAAGAACTATACCTAATTATGACTAGAATAAAAGTAATTTTATTTTTGGTCAATTTAGAATCCAAAACAGAATAATTCAGAAATTAAGGTTCTTAATTGAATTTTGTGAGATTTTTGATACAAAAAGTCAAATTGGCATTACAAGAAATGTATTTGTGCAATTATTTTATTTTATTTTATTTTATTTTTGTTAAAGATTTGACCAAAAGCCAACAATTTAGTTGACTTTTCCTAAAATGTTGATTTTTTTGATCAAATCTTTGAATTTTCAAGAAATTGATTTGAAAAAAAAGTAAAGTTAAAGCTAAATAGATTTTTTTTTTTGGGGCGAAAAATCAATTTTTAACTTAGGGTTGACTTTTGGTTAAAGGGTTGACTAAAAGTCAACACGAAAGTCACCCGTTTGACTTTTCGGCTTTTTTTTTTTTTTTTTTTTTTTTTTTTTTTTTTTTTTTTTCGGGTTTTTCTTGAAAATGAGCTGAAAATTGCTTAAAATGACAATGCAAAAGAAAGACATGAAAAACAACATTTTTTGGTCGAAAGATAGGGTTCCGTCGTGATCAGAAACCTAATCTCGATTTTTTTTATGTTTTAAGGAAATGTCGACTAAAAATCAGATGTCAACAGTGCATTTGATTGATGAATTTTGCAAGTGATGTCGTGCATTATGTTTGGAATTACGTAGTGATGCAACTTTAGTAGAGGTTCGGCTAGTTCATGGTGGGATTAGGGTGTTGGTAGTGTCAATCTTGATGATTCTAGATGTAAAATAGTAGCAACAAAGTGAAAGATAGGTTCAATTAAGTGATGTGGTTAGTGTAATTGAGTTGTGTCGTTGGTAGTCATCAATTTTGAGTCGAGTTAGTCTTAGATCATTTGATGGATGTAGGCGTGCTTTTAGGATCGAGTCCTTAAGATTGTCAATCCTAATTACAAGTCGTTTTTATGGTGAAGTCTACATGTTTAATGATAAGATAATTGTGCATGGATTGTGTGTTTAAGATTCACTGTAATGAATACCATCGGAGAGCGTACCAATGATGCCCCGTGGTGTTGGAGAGAAATATGGAATGCATAAGAAGAGTGTACCTTGGAGGCCTAGGGAGAGCATGCCCTATATACCTCGAAGTAAGCATGCCATGGTTAGTGGACCACGAATCTTGTGCGGGCCAAAGAGTGTACTAGCATACACCTGTTACGAAATCGCACGTCAATTCCACAAAAATTAACGCTTGCAAACAATTCATCAGACATAATATAGTAATAAAAGAATAGAATTATATGAACACGCCAGAAAATTTGTTATCGAAGTTCACCCAAACCTGGGCTACGTCTCCGCGTAGAGGCACTCTGCGAATCCACTAGACTTCGAAAAAAGTTGGAATATAATAATGACATTCTCTCAAGATCAGGGCACAAAAAGATTGAGAACCCCCATCAAGAAAAAAACTCACTTTTTTCTTCTCTCTTTTTCTTGCCTCTCTATTTCATTTTTTAGCGTCTTGACGGCTAGGGTCTTGCCATCGCTAATATAAAGGTATCACTTTTAACCTAAAAGCAAATGTGATAGAAAAGACACAAAAGCCCATAAAAATAATTATTTGGCTTCATCTATAACAATCTCCCACTTGAAGACAAATATACCAAGCACCAAGCAACTTTGCATCCATCTTTTTTAAAAAATAGTAGTTGAAAAACTTGTGTTGTGCCTCTGCAATACTCCTCATCAATCAACATGGAGTAATACCAATGGTAGTAGTACAGAAAATATGCTTCTCTCTGTTTACTACCTTGGTTATCATGTCAGCTGGATTCTTCGAGCCATCAATCTTCTGTAACTTTAACTCATTATCTTTCAATGCTGACCTGATAAAGTGATAACGCTTCTTGATATGTCTAGTCCTTGAGTGGTAACCTACATTCTTTGCTAAGTGCACTGCACTTTGACTATTACTCTAAAGTGTACTGACTGGCTGTTTTCGATATAACTCCTCCATATAATCTTGTAACCACATGATTTCCTTGGAGGCTTCTGTGATTGCCACATATTATGCCTCTATCGTCGATAAAGCCACTACTTTTTGTAGTTGAGATATCCAACTCACTACTGTACTTGCAATTGTAAAGACATATCTAGTGGTACTCTTACCACTATCTCGATCACCCGAATGATCTGCATCTACATAACCCTACAACTCTAGAGATGTACCATGATAACAAAGTGAGTAATTGGAAGTACCTACTAGATATCTCAATATCCATTTTACTACATTCCAATGCTCTCTGCTTGGGTTTTCCATATATCGACTCACAACTCCCACTACATGTGCAATGTCTGGTCTCGTGCTCACCATGGCATACATCAAACTCCCCACTGTTGATGCATATGGAACTATTGACATCTCATCTTTCAAAGCCTGAGCGCTTGGACATATATCCTTCGAAAGTTTGAAGTGACTCGCTAGAGGAGTTGCAACAGGTTTTGCCTTATCCATGTTAAATCTCTTTTAACACCTTGTTCACATAGTCTTCCCGCAACAACCATAATTTCTTACTTTTCTTATCCCTGATGATTTTCATACCTAAAATATTATTGGCCTCTCCCAAGTCTTTCATAGCAAACCGTGATGATAACATCTTCTTCACTTCTACGATTCTCTTCATATTGGAACTAGCCACCAGCATATCATCCACATATAAAGAGAGATACACAATGTCACCATCATCATACTTGCGAAAATAAACACAATGATCAGATTCACAGTGTGCAAATCTTTTTTCATTCATGAAATCATCAAATTTCAAGTACCATTGCCGCGGAGCTTGTTTCAAGCCATACAAGCTTTTCTTCAAGCGACATACCATGTGCTCTTTACATTTGACTTCAAAACCCTTAGGTTGTGCCATGTATAATTCCTCATCTAAGTCACCGTGTAAAAATGCAGTTTTTACGTCTAACTGTTCAAGATGAAGATCCTCCACTGCAACTATACTCAGTAGAACTCTAATTGATGTCATTTTCACTACAGGTGAAAATATCTCGGAGTAGTCGATCCATTCTTTTTTAGAAATTCCCTTGACTACAAGTCTCGCCTTGTATCTAATACTACCATCTACTTCATTCTTAATCATGTACACCCATTTGTTTAATAAAGCTTTTTTACCTGTGGGCAACTTGGTCAACTCCCAAGTTTTGTTATGAAGTAACGAGCTCATCTTGTCTTTCATAGCACACTCCCACTGCAAGTGAGACGTGTCTACCTTTGCCTCATCGTAAGTCTCCGATTTCCCTGAATCTGTATATAAGACACGGCTCAGAACAATATTAGCTTATGGATCAAAAATTACCTTTGGCTTTCTCACACGTGTAGACTTTCTCAAGACAAGTACTTCAAGGTTGTTAGTCTGCTCCAAATCATTGTCTTTCTCTTGAACTACCTCTTCACTGATAATAGGCTCATCTTGAACCTCTCTTTCAAGTGCACTTTGATCTACTTGAAACATCTTCACGGGCATTGTATCTAATTCAACATACCCTGATTCTACTACCTTCTCATGCTCTATCTAACGATCTTTGTACATCTTTTCTTCATGGAATACCACATTATGACTACGAATGACTTTGTTATTCTCATAATCCCAAAGCCTATAGCCATACTCGTCACCACCGTATCCGATAAAGACGCACTTCTGGGACTTAGCATGAAGCTTTTTTCTATCATCCATGTCCATCAAAGCATATGCAATACAACTGAACACCTTTAGATGCGAATAATTAATCTTTTTACCTGACCACCGTTCTTGTGGTATTTCTCCATCCAACGCACTAGATAGACTTTTGTTGATATGATAAACAGCTACATCAACTGTGGCGGCCCATAAGTGTAGCGGGAGACCCGCGTGTAGTCTCATGCATCTCGCACGTTCTAGAATAGTCCTGTTCATTTTTTCAACTACACCGTTCTCTTGAGGAGTTCTATGAATAGTCTTTAGCTCGTGTATGCCTTCTTGACTCAGCTATTCTACAAATTCCTTACTTGTGTATTATCCACCGTTATTAGATTTTAGAGCTTTAATCTGATAACCTGTCTCTTTTTCTACCATGGTCTTCCACATTCTGAACATCCTGAATACTTCTGATTTTTCTCTAAGAGTATAGACCCAAGTCTTCCTTGTTGCATCATCAATGAATGTGACAAAATATCTCTCACCACCATAAGAGAGTTTCTAAACAGGTCCCCATACATCAGTATGAACCAACTCTAGCTTTTGGCCTTTATTTTGTCACCCATTCAATTGAAAACTAACAACCTTCTGTTTTCCATAAATACAACTCTCATAAAAATCTAACTCAACTTTTTGTAAACCCGAAAGTAATTTCTTTGAGTTGAGTCAACATCCAAACACCGAAACGACGCCGTTTGGTGTAATCGACGGTCCTGCTTTCGACCCCAACCCCGACGATGACCATTTTCACCAATATGTCCCTCAAACAATAATGCCAAAAAGAATAGACAAATTACCCCGACCCCGATTCCGACCTTGATGATGGCCATTGTAGCTTCAACCTTGTTGCAATCGAAATATCATTGATATTATCTCCTTAAGGAGGAGAAGGTAAAGGCTTATCGATTTTTTTTTTTAAAAATCATTTTGGCCGGAAAAGTGGTGGCACCAAACCGATTTGGCATGCTTTCCCTTTGCTACTACTCTTGCCCTAATGCCAAAGAAAGTTATCTTCCATCATTGATATTATCTCTACATCCAAAGCCCTTGTTATCATCCCAAACCTTCTTGGTCAAGTTTACTGGTTGAAGTTAGATTTTTCTTTAATTCCGGAATATGCCTAGTTTCACATAAAACTAGACGTCCTCCACCTGAGATGTTCACAGTCACGGTTCCATTCCCAACAATGGGACACATGTGACCGTTTCCCACAACCACTTGTTCGAAATCTCCACTGGCATAATCATTAAATATGTCTCTTTGCGAGATGTAATGAAAAGAAGCACCAGAATCAATAAACCATTTATATGTCGCCAAGTCAAACCCTGCAGAGAAACATAAGTTATCTAGCAAAGATTCATCGCTAACCACATTAGCTCCCTGATTCTCATCTTACTGCTTCTTTTTGTAGGCTTCACATTGAAACCTCCCGTGTCCGGTTTTGTGACAAAACCAACACTCATCTTTTGCAACTTGTCTCTTACCCCTTGATTGTGATCTGCCATGCCCGCTGAATTTTCCTCTACTTTTACTTCTTCCACGGTTCTCCACTGCGAGTGCCGTTGAAGATGTAGATGCAGAAAAAATTATCTCCACCTGAGACTTTCCTTCGCATCTCTTCATCCATGATACTACTCACAGTATCATCAAGAGTTAAATCATCTTTCATAGTGCTCGAAATTCCCCGCACTGCGGTATTATAGCTTTCTGGAAGAGAACATAAAAATAATAAAGCTTGAAGCTTCATATTAAAATTTATGCCTGCGGATTCCAATTGACCTGTGACTTGCATGAAACTATTAATATGTTCTGCCATAGAACATCTATCAGATAACTTCATATTAACTAGTTTCTTCAGCAAAAATACCTGATTTGATGTGGACAGCTTCTCATAAATATTCGTTAGAATATCCATGGCTTCTTTTGCAATTTTTGCTTTCGTGATGTGGTACCCTGTATTTTTCGTTAACCCTAGATGAATCGCACCTAATGCCTTTCGATCAAGAATTTTCCATTCGGCTTCTACTGTCGGATCCACTTCCGCCATCTCGGGTTTCCAACCCTTAAGCGGTGCATGGAGATCTTTTTGATAAAGATAATCCTTTATTTGTAATTTCCACCATCCGAAATCCTCCCTATTGAACTTATCGATTCTGATTTTATCTTCTGCCATACTGTTTGCTTTCGATCGAACGTCACCAAAAAACCCTCGATGTTCTCGATTAGCCAACCCAGGCTCTGATACTAGTTGTTACAAAATTGCATGTTGATTCCACAAAAATTAACGCTTGCAAACAATTCACCAGACATAATATAGTAATAAAAGAACAGAATCAGATGAACACGCCAGAAAATTTGTTATCAAAGTTCACCCAAACCCGAGCTACGTTTCCACGTAGAGGCACTCTGCGAATCCACTAAACTTCGAAAAAAGTTGGAATACAACAATGACATTCTCTCAAGATTAGGGCACAAAGAGATTGAGAACTCCCATCAAGAAAAAACTCACTTTTTTCTTCTCTCTTTTTCTTGCCTCTCTATTTCATTTTTTAGCGTCTGGACGCTTAAGGTCTTGCCATCGCTAATATAAAGGTATCACTTTTAACCTAAAAGCAAATATGATAGGAAAAACAAAAAAGTCCCTAAAAACAAATATTTGGCTTCATCTATAATAACACCGAGGTGGATTGGAGGGCACACTAGAATTCCGCTAGATGGGAGTGTATTCCTCCTTATGTGGTTTGGCCAGCACACTGATCATGTGTCTTGGAGTGGAAACATTGATTCAAGTGAAAACTAAAACATGTGATTTTTGTATGCGTATGCGTGATCAAGTCATTCATCAAGGTCAATAAGTTTTACGTCGTGAGTCTAGATGCTACTTGAGTCCTGTTGTTATAGTCCAATTGTCTTTAGCATAGTTTTGTATAGTATTGTTTATGTCATAGTTGATGGGTAGTTGTGCATCTTAGCCAGATTTTTCATGCATGTAATGTGTGGATCGTATGATATAGTGTTTTGGATATTTTGTTTGTTGGACATTAGCTCACCCTTATTGGTGTTCGCATTTTTTAAATCATAGATATGGTTGCGATATCTGCAGCTCTTATCTCTTGCTACAGCACTCTGGTAGACTTCGCGGGGGCGGTTGTAGAAGTTCGCTAATCTCGCCATTTTTGTTTGTGGTATTTGTATGTTATATTGCTACACTTTAGGTGGACATAGGCTTGCCCCTCAGCCATGCTGCATATAGCTTTGTGGCTATCTACGCCAAGATCCAGAACTCCTGATGGGTCCTTTGCCATTCCTAGAGGACGGCGGTGGTGAGGATGGCAGCGGCAGCAAGGGCGGCGGTAGGGAATGGTAGGCGAGGGAGGGGCTGTGGCTGGGATCCATTTTTTGAGGCACAATCTTGATAGTTTTCGGGATAGGACCGATGTAGTTGGGTGATAGTTGGTGTAGGTAACTTTTTGGGCGTAGTTGAAATGGCAATGTAGTTGCCACGTGGGAGCACTATACCTTTTTGACCTCCTAGTTGTAGTCCCGATGAAAACACCCATGTTCATAAATAAAGCAAGAAATGGAAGCTAATGGTTGCTCTTCTTTTGTGTTCATCCATTTTTGTATTGTTTGTCCAATGTTTTAATTTCGACTTTCACTTGTGCTATAAAATAAAAATCGTAGTAACTCGCGTCAGAATGTGGTGGGCTGGGATGTCACAACATGCTTGTCAAATGTATGTTTTGTGCCTTTCCTATGAGCATTTTAATCCAAAATTTAAATTTACCGTGTATTTCTCACACCTGCAATGATTCTCTATCTCTAGTTTTCAATCCATGCTCGGAAACCTTAGCCCTTTCTAATATTTTATGTGCACGTGAGTGGCATGGCAGAAATGCGTTTTGTCAGACTAGACTGACTTACTCACAGAAAAGGGCAAAACGTGCACGTGATGAGCACTAGGTGTGGTAAGAATACCTCACTCGAACCAAATTGACGGAACCGGTCCAAAAATTTAGGTTATTTTTGGTTTAGGTCTCATTCGATTTAGGTAATAAGTTAAGGAATTCAGGTAGTTTGACAGTTCAAGTTGAGCAAGTTTGGCTGAGGTTTCAGTTTTTTTTTCTTGCCCTTCTCATTTGCATTATGAAGAATCCTAAGAAAACACTACACTTAATAAAAAATGAGGTCTCACTATAGGAAAGGTGTTGTTGGTGTAAGAGATCAGAAAACAAGTTTTGTCACTCTATTGCTTTATTGTCGAATAAATGCACGATCCTGTGTTTTCATTCTTTAGAGTTGAGGATGAAAATAGCAAGTCAAGTTGTACAATTACCATTCATAACATAAATAAAATACATTGCGAACTGAAGTATCATTAGAAAAACACATGTTGATGTTTTCCTTATGATTGGAAAATTCACAGTTTCAATAATTAATTGGGTCTTTTGAAAGATTCTCCTCGAGATTTAGCTAATATGGTCTTTTGGCCATTATGCAGATTGTTTGAATATGATTGAATCTGTTGGAAAATATTGGTTTTGTTAGATCAAAGGATGGGGAGATCTTGGTCTTTCATTATTTCAAAATGTCATCATGCTTTTGATTATGTCTGAATATCTTTGCTTTTATGCTTCAAGAAACTAAACTTCCCACGAGATTCTGCCAATTTAGCTTCTTGTTAAATTTTTTTGTCCAGCAGTTTTAAATCAGCTCAAAATTAACATAGATAATGAAATCAAATGTGCTAGAGGAGGTCTAGAAAAACTTGATGCTCAATCGATGCATATGTTTGAAATAACAAAAAAGAAAAAAAGAAAAGGATAACTTGTAAGACTTGACCCGACAATTCGAGTCATAACAAGTGCAATTCCAAATGGTTCGGTTTGGGTAAGCTTGAAATCACACAATAATTTGTCGACCGTGATTTCCAATATTGCTGAGCTCGAGATCATTGAGTTAAAATGAAGTTCAAAAAATATTTTAGGACAATGGTTTTTTTTTTTTTTTTTGGTAAAAGGTAATAAATTTATATAGCTAAGGCAATTTACAAAAGACCAGTACCAAAAACCTACACTCAAACCTCAAAACAAGACAGAGTGTAGGGGAGCCAATGTAAGAAGCCACAAAGGCAAACAAGAAAAGCCACAAGGGCAACAGTAACAAAAAACAACAAGTGGGAAAGAAATAACAACAAGGCTGACCAACCCTCAGCCCACCAAAGGAAGCAGGCTAAGAATGGAGAGCCAAGAAAAGCTAGGAGCAACTGGTGTAAAACAGCAACTAAGGAGCACTAGACAGATGAGAGAACACTGCAGGGTCAAAACCCCAACCATGCTGAAGCCTCTTATTCCTCGGGGTAGGAGGAACATTTTTTAATGTTATAGCTTTATCCCTCACAACCTTAGAGCCGAGACCACTAAGGATTTGCCTCGAAATATAATCGCATTTCTCTTTTTCCAAATAAGGTGACACATAGCTTCAAAAGAGAACCGCGCAATGCAATGGAAGAAGTCCTACTAGATAAGAACTTTAAGGCCCAATTGAGGATGTCTTTCCAACATCTATTCCGCCACGGGAGATTACACTTGGTGGCCCAAAAGTAGGCCAAAGAAGCCGAGGTGCGATACCCGAAGAATAAATGTTCGACAGAATTTGGAACATCATTACAGAAGGCACAAACATTATAGTCGATCCTTCCATAAGAAAGAAGCAGCATCTGAGTCGGTAGACGATTTTTGGTTATATGCCATAAATTAAATTGGAACCGCGGGGCTATAACATTTTCCCATACAAAAGACGCCCAATCAACACGATCCTTCTTGACTTTAATGGAATTCCATGTTGAAGCTACAGAGAAGGATCCATAAGCATCACAGCACCAGGTAAACCTGTCACGATCCGAAGAGAGGACCGGAAGAGAGATCCCCCATCTTTCCAAAAAGGATTTAAATAAACAACCCATCGAGATAAACAGATCTGCAACAACAGCATAGTCAGGAAGACATAAACCTTCACGGAATGAGCAAGGGATAAAGGCATCAAGCAGGCCACAAGAAAGCCAGTGATCATGCCAAAGAGACACTGATAGGCCATTTCCAATCTTCCACACAAAGGATAACCGAAAGTAATTCCTCAGTTGAAGGATTTTTTTCCCTGCCCAAGAACAACGACAGGCTGGGAAGAAATCCAAAAGTTTCTTTTCTTTAAGAAGTTAGAGTGTACCCACCGACACCACAAGGATTCTTTATCAATGAAAAGAATCTAGATAAATTTAAGCATGGAGGCTTTGTTGCAATCTTTAAGTTTCCGAATGCCTAGACCGCCCTCAACCTTCGGGAGACAGACAACGTCCCACGAGACTTTAGCCCCACCTCGACCAAGGGTCATGCCGTTCCATAAAAATTGTCTCAAAATGCGCTCAATACTAGCTATTACCAAGGACGGAAGGTTAAAGACACTAGTCCAATATGCTTGAATTGAAAGGAGTACTGACCTTATGAGTTGCAGTCTCCCAGCAAAGGACAGAAAGCGTTGCGCCCAAGATTGAACCCTAGCAGTAATACGATTAGTCAAGGCAACACGGTCTACTTTGCCCAATCTAGTAGTAATAATCAGAACACCCAAATAGCGAACCGGCAATTTCCCTTCCTGAAAACTGAAGGCCCATTGCACCCTATTATGAAGAGACGAATCCCCTCCTGAGATGAAAATCTCACTTTTGTTTTTATTTGGGTAGAGGCCGCTCCATGAGGAGAAAATGTCCAAACCCCTTTTTAGCATCGTCACCGACGCCCAATCAACTTGATAGAAAAGGAATACGTCGTCGGCAAAAAAGAGGTGAGTCAGCTGCACAGATTTGCATCTCCAGAAATATTTGAAGTCATTGCTAGCAGTATGGGAGAGCAAGATTCCAAAGAAAATTTCCATGACTAAGGTAAATAGGTAAGATGACATAGGATCACCTTGCCTAAGTCCTCTTCCAGCAGGGAAAAAACCATGCAATTCACCATTGATAGAGATGGAATATTTCAGTGTACGTACGCAAACCATAATTAGCATAATAATCCACTCAGGAAACAAAAGGCACGGAGAGCAAGCTCCAAGAAATCTCAATCAACCGTGTCATAAGCCTTATGGAAATCAACTTTGACAGCACATTTGGGCAAATAAGGCTCTAAGTGAAATCCAGCAAACAACTCTTGAGCGATGAGGATATTATCTCTAATCCTCCTACCCTTTACAAAACCATTTTGTGAAGGGCTTATCAAATCACTTAAGACAGCAGCAATGCGGTTAAGAAGGATCTTCGTAATGACTTTATAAATGGTATTGCAACATGTGATAGGCCTAAAATCAGTGACTGCACTTGCGTTAGGGACTTTAGGAACTAGGGCGAGGATATTGGTATTTACCTCCTTTAGGAGCTGTCCTGAAGAGAAGAAATCCTGGATTGCTTCCACCACCAATGGCCCCACTAAATACCAATTAGTCTTGTAGAACTCTACCGAGAACCCATCAGGACCTGGGCCTTGCCTTTGGCAAGAGAGAATAGAGTATTCTTAATCTTAGAGGGAGAAATCGGCTCACACAGGGAGTGCACCTGAGCATCTGAAAGCGGGTGACGAACAAACGTCTTCAGCTCTTGAAGTGAAGGTTTAGATAAAGCCTCATGATGAGAGAGTAAATTCAAGAAAAATCGAACAAAAACTTGCGGCACAAGAACAAGATCAGTGATAACAGCCCCCAACTGATCCTTAACGGAAATGATCTTATTAGTAAGTTGCCTCCTCTTCACTAAATGGTGGAAAAACTTAGTATTCCTATCACCTTCTTTTAGCCATCTCACTCTCAACTTTTGTTTGAAGAAAGATTCTTCTTAATTCCTCAAATCAACAAAAACACGATGCTGAGATTTTTCCAACTCAGCAAGTGAAAGGTTGGAAGGGTCCGATTGAAGGCTAACTTGAGTGCTTCGAAGGGCCTCTCTTGCTTCGGCCATCCTCACAGAGATATCCGAGAAGGCGTCTTGGTTAAGTAACTTGAGTCGAGCTTTCACAATTTTCAGCTTGAAAACAAGCATGTACATTGGAATGCCTATGATGGAGGAGCCCCAAGCCTGGCGGACAATTGAGTTAAAGTCCGGATGGTCATCCCAAAACTCAAAATACTTAAACGGCTTCCTCCTATGGACCGGCTAAAGAACCCTGACGATCATAGGAGTATGGTTTGAGATACCAGGGTTAAAAACGAAGCCTCAGAGAATGAGAAATCAAGGTTCCATTTGTTGTTAACCGGAACACGATCAATCTTCCTCATCTTCCTAGCGTCCCCTGCCGAGGTAGACCAAGTATAACGGAGGCCAACATATCTGAGATCCATAAGTTTTGTTTGTGCTAAGCATTGGGCAAACTCATCAAAATAAGGGATCCAGTTGTTGGAACTTCCAACTCGATCGGATGGGTCTTTAATGGCATTGAAATCCCCAGCAACAAGCCAAGCCGAATCCTGCATCAAGTCATTGAAGTGGAGGAGGTCCTCCCACAAAGGTCTACGACGCACAAACGAATGCACCCCATAAATAGCAGAGATGCAGCAGCTCATACTAGACATATTAAGCTTAAGGCTACCATGCAAAGCCTGGTCATTGATAGAGATAGGCACAAAAGAAACAAGATTCGGGTTCCATCCAACCCAGATTCTACCACGAGAAGAATACTCATAGTTTGCAATCCATTTCCAACCCCTAAGTAAGGAAGCCAAGATAGAATAAAAAAACTCATCAGGAACCTTAGTCTCAAAAAGGTCAATCAGGCAGAGCTTATTAACAGCAGCAAATCTCCTGATCTCTGCACATCTAAGAGGGTTGACCGTGCCTCTAATATTCTAAAAGTCAAAAAACATATCAAAAATGATAGAGGGACATAATTACCTCTTCTTAGGCCTACAACTTGTAGCAAGCACTTTTGAAACCATCGAGGGTGGTGGGTCAGGAAGAAGCAAAAGGAGTTGATCTTGTATACTTCGAGCACCAACCGGGGCCGGGCCTTTTGACGAAGGGGAATCCACAGACAATACATCTTCATCATTTAATTCCATTTGAATACTAGAGTTGCATATTTCATCCAAGCTTTCAACTGGAAGTGAAGGGGCGGGAGCACCTCCTTCACCTACCGTGGATAGACCAAAAGAGGCAGCTTCCTTCTCAGCATGCTTTTTCTTTTTCCTGCCTTTCCCCTTCACTTGCTTACATTCTGGATTGGCAGCAGGAGCTGAGGACATAGCCACCATTTCACCACCATCCTCAGATGTAGAAACCCTAACAACAGAGATCTTCAAAGGCTTAGGAGGAACCTGTGCTATTGCCTCCAGTTGCATATGAGAATCAATCTTAGGATCGATCATGTCCATGCCTGGGGTAGTAAGTGGAACTTGTAAGTCCACCATAACCTATTTTTGACGATTATGAGAGAAGGCAGGACCATATGGACGAGTAGGGGAGTTAGGATGCACAGACTTGTCTTGAGCAGGATGAACTCTGACACCAGCATTCAAGACCTGATTAGCTTCTGCAGATTTTCCTTTTGTAGGAGGAACAACAGAGTTTCGAGGAGCAACTGTTTTACAGCTATGACTAAAGATACCACACATAAAGCAAGCAAGAGGTTTCCATTCATATTTGACTTTCACTTCCACCGATTTACCATCAAGGAGCAGCTCAATAGATTCACAAGTTGGTTGCTGGGCTGTTATTTCAACACAAACCCTGGTGAACGTTGGCATTGTCATCTGCTCTGTCTGCTGATCCACATAAAGTGGTTTACCCACTGCATTGGCCACTTTTCCAATGGATTGAGCTAACCAAAATGAAAAGGGTAAGTTCCGAAGTCTCACCCAAATTGGAACCAAGCGATGGGTGTCTTTACTGAGTTCCAAACCTGGTTTCCATTGCTGCAGAACCAATGGAATTCTTGCAACTATTATATGGCCTCCTTCAAGGACTTTCCTTCAGAACTCCCTATCTGGTATGCACGATACAAACAGCCCCCGCCCATTAGACATGACTTCGAACATATTCAGACCCCGGGTTTTTTTAAAAGCCTCTTCAATAACTTTAAACGGCAACCGCCTTCCAATGAAATACCCCACAAGACACTCAAAGAGCTTGGGATTAGCAGCATCAAGATCAAATTCTGTCATCTGTATAACCGGTTTATTATTCACAAAGGTCGGAGGAGTATATTCAAGATCATATCCTTTATTTACTCCACTAGCAACAGCAGCCTAAGACCGAGTTACCGGGTTTTTCGACTCACCCCTGCGTTGAGGGCGCTTGGATCTCAATCTACTTCTACTCTTCTCACGCGCCTTAACAGGAGCAGGAGGAGGTCGCGAGTCATTGTTCTCGATCGCAACAGATGGGGACGAAGGATTCGGCCTTTGTTTGCTCAATAAAGGTGTTAAATTATGTCTCGAGTTTTTCGCTGGAAAAGAAGAAATATAAAAATAAAATATAAGAAGGGAAACTTTCTTTTATGTTGCTGCGGAAGCCGAATTCTTCAATCCATGGTGGGGTCCCACGCCATGGGCTTTCTTCTATTGCGGCTGATTGAATTAATAGGAGGTGGGCCCAAGGTGGGCACACGCATACACATCCGAATTCGAAGAAGACTCTGCAACGCTTCTGTGAAGCCAAAATAGGAAATTTAGTGGTGGGCCCAAGGTCAAAGTTTTGACCTTGGGCACACACGTAAACATATATAAATGCATTCTGCAGGTTTCTCTTCTTCTCTCGAGAGTCGCACGCTGAAAACCTACGAAGCAAGGAGCCACACGTCCGCACTTTGTTTGCTGAAGCCCTACGAAGAGGATACGTACGTGAAGACGCTGTTCTTGTTTGACGTACGTAGCGTTTCGTAGAGAGCTTTGAAAGCGCGGTAATTTGTGCCGTGAGTTTATTCCCAATTAAGTTGTTATTTATACACTTGGGGTTTGGGGTTAAATCTAGGTGCGGGAAACACTTGAGCGATTGAGCGATTGTAAACTCTGATTCTCCGATTTTAGTGGATTATTTGCTCTGGCTCTCCCCGTGGACGAGGTACCGATGCTCGGACCGAACCACGTAAATTTCTGGTGTCCCGATTTTCTCGTTTAATTCTGGTGATTTCGCGCTGACGTAATTTGCAAGATCCTATCGTTTCCGCTATTATATCCCAAACAATTGGTATCGAGCGTAGGGTTGGATTTCTTGATTGTGATTTGGGGCTTTTGCTTGTCTAATTATTATCTGGAAATTTCTGTTATTGCAATTATGTCTCGAGAGGAAATCCGAGATTGAGAAGTTTGATGGGAGAAATAACTTTGTGTTATGGAGCATCAAGATGCGAGCTTTGTTGGCAACACACGGTTTGGCCAAGGCATTGGATGGTGAGGATGAGTTGCCGATTATAATGAAAGCCTCAGAGAGGGTAGAGCTTATGCAAAAAGCAAAGAGCATAATCCTGTTAAATTTGTCGGATGAGGTATTACTAGAGGTTATTGAGGAGAAGGATGCCGCATCATTATGGGCAAAACTTCAAACACTCTATGTGAAGACAGGTTTGAACAATCGCTTGTATATGCTGAAGAAGATGTTTCAGTTTAGATATACTGAAGGTACGTCTATCAGAACCCACCTAGATGAATTTAATAAACTCATGTTGGATCCAAGAACGTCGGTAAGATACTTGATGATGAAGAACATGGCATGATGTTGTTAGCCTCTTTACCGAGTCATGGGAGCACTTCACCGATTCGTCGTTGTGCGGGCGTACTACGATTATCTCGGAAGAGGTAAAGTCCGCCTTATTCTCTAAAGAGTGGCGAGAAAGTTGCAGATGACGGCTGATGCAGCGAAAGGGCAGCGCAAGCACGACGATTCGGGGTAGAGAACAACATCGAGAGCCTAGTAGCAGCAGAGGTAAAAGCAGATCAAAATCACGCAATGTCCAAGGGAAGCGTGAAGTGCTTTGAGTGTCACGAGGAGGGGCACATCAGAGAGATTGTCCAAAGCGGAGAAATAAAGTTGATAAGCGAGAATGCTACAACCAAAGTGTGGCAAATGTTGGCCGAGGGGAGCAATAGGGATGCGTGCTGTCTTGCGTGACTGCTATTTCGTCAGGAGACAAATGGGTGCTAGATTCGGGGTGTTCTTATCACATGACGCCTCATAAGAACTGGTTTACTACTTACCAAGCTGCAGATGGTGGTAGAGTTCTTTTTGGGAATAATGCAGTCCTAAGTCAGCTGTGGGGATAGGACAATTCGGATCCGGATGCACGATGGGGTGGTTCGCACATTGACGGATGTGAGGCATGTACCTGAGCTCAAGAAGAACCTTATTTCTCCGGGGACACTCGATGACATCGGGTGCGGGTACACCGCCGAAGGTGGAGGCATCAAGGTCTCTCGAGGTGCTATGACAATGATGAAAGGGAAGAAAGTGAATACTCTCTATCATCTACCGGGAGAGACCGTGATTTGGAAGTGCTTTGTTTCATCGTGAGTCGAGACTCTAACTTAACTCGGCTTATGGCATATGCGTTTGGGGCACATGAGTGAGGCGGTATGACGATGCTAAGTGAAAGTGGGGTTGTTGAGTGGTCGAAAACTGAGGAAGCCGGACTTATGTGAGCACCGCATCTACGGGAAGCAAGCACGAGTTAAGTTTACTACGGCTATTCATTCGAATATATTCATTCGTAGACGCCGGGGGCCCGTCGGTTCCGGGAAGGAGGTGCCCGATATCGACTTTTTATCGACGACTATTCGAGGAAGGTATGGGTATACTTTCGAAGCACAAATATGACGTGTTTGATCGGTTCAAGAAATTTAAGGCATTGACAGAAGGCCGGGATAAAGCTGATCAAGTGCCCGAGAACCGATAATGGCATGGGAGTTCGTGGTAAAGATTTTACCGAGTTCGCGAGAAAGAAGGTATTGTAAGACACCGCACAAGCATCCAGGACACCACAAAGAATGGCGTGGCGTAACTAAGAACAGATCTTGCTTCGAAGAAAGCTCGATGCATGCTTTCGCATGCAAGACTTGGCAAGGAATTTGGGGTCAAGCAAAGGAACATGTCATGTTACTCGGTAAATCGATCTCCATCGTCCGCTATCGAGTGGAAGACTCCCGAGGAAGTATGGTCGGGGAAACCCGTTGATTATTCCGGATTACGTATCTCGGATGTCCCGCGTATGCTCATGCGAGTGATGGTAGCTTGAGCCGAGGGCAAAGAAGTGCATATTTCGGGGGTTATGCACAAGGGGTGAAAACTCGCATTTTCGGTGCACCGATCCAGTCATCACTCGGTTTTCTAATCGCGACATATGTGATCTTCGACGAGACCGCAATGCTTCAACGAGAGGAGTTCCGAGACACAACCAACAGAGAAGACGTGATCATGGTGTCATAAATGAGGTGGAGACTGTGAGACCTCGAAGGTGTAACAGAGGCCGGTGACTACGATGATGCCCGTAGTTCCCGAAGTCGGTGATAGTGAACAACTGGCAAAAAGCCGCGGACTATAGCCGGATAGAGAGAAGGCAAATTAAACCATTTCCAGACGTTATGGTTATACGATATTGCTTATGCATTGACATGTAGGTGATGAGGTGGAGACAGATGAGTTTTCGTCTTACTCGAGGCGATGGCTAGTTCGGAGTCGTCGCAGTGGCAAGGCTATGAGTGAAGAGATGGAATCTCTCCATCGAAATTAGACATGGGGAGCCGGTCAAAGTACCAAAGAGCCAAAAGATTGTTGGAAGTAAATGTCTTCAAACGGAAAGAGGGCATTCCCGGTGTCGAGGCAAAATGAGGTATAAGGCGAGACTTGTGGCGAAAAGGGTATACATGCGTGAGGGCATTGACTACAATGAGGTGTTCTCTCCTGTGGTAAAGCATACTTCTATTCGTGTTTTACTTTGCCTTAGTTGGGCTTGCAGATCTCGAATTAGAGTTGCTAGATGTGAAAAACCTCGTTTCTTCACGGTGAGTCGGGAGGAGCAGATTTACATGAGGCAACTTGAGGGATTTGCTATTCCGGGTAAGGAAGATCATGTTTGCTTGTTGAAGAAATCTTTTGTATGGTCAAACAATCTCCTAGGTAAAGTGGTATAAACGTTTTGATGCTTTCATGGCTAGTCAAGACTATTCAAAAGTCGGATGGACAAGCTACTTTAGGAGATTGGAGAATGGTTCTTTTGATTTATCTACTTTTATATGTTGATGATAGCTGACAAATAGCCTAAGGATATGTCTCGATATTGATGTGTCAAGAGGTGAATGCTGAATTTGAGATGAAAGATTTAGGTGCAAACAAAGAAAATTTTGGGTATGGAGATTTTGGCGTGACAGATCATAGCAGAGTTTTACGTCCGTCTCAAAAGAAATACATTGAGAAAATTAGACACGTTTTAACACGCAATGGCGAAACCGGGCACTTTAAACTTTTAGAAAAATTATCAGCAGGCGAGGGAGGAGGAGGAGCATATGTCCAGTGTTCCTTATTCTAGTGCCGTGGGTAGTATTATGTATGGTGTGCACTAGGCCCGATATTTCACAAGCTGTGAGCGTGTTAGTCAATGCTATATGAAGCGTCTTGGTAAAGCTCATTGGGAAGTCAGGAAGGATCCCGCATATTTGAAGGGACAAATGCACGGGTATAGTATATCTGAGGGACAGCAATGGCAGTGAGACCACCGGTTTGTGGATTCGGATCACGCCGGTGACTTGATGATTGCAGGGTCTTTAGGTGGTACGTGTTTACGCTAGCGAGGTGGTGCAGCTTAGTTGGAAAGCATCCTTACATGATCACATTGCCTTGTCTTCGACCGAGCGCAGTACATGGCACTAACCTTTGTAGCGAAAAGAGGCGATATGGTTACAAAGTTTGCTCGGGACTTTGGGTTAGAACAGAAAAGTGGATATACACCGTGCATGATAACCAAGGTGCGATATATTTGGCGTATAATCCAGTTTATCACGAGCGAACGAAGCATATCAACGTCGGTACCACTTCATCCGAGATGTCTTAGCTAAGGGTATTGTTATTGTTAAAAAGATTGCTACAAGAGATAATCCCGTACATGATGACTAAGTCTGTTCGTGACGGCTCAAGCTCGCTGAGCTCCATTACGCTCTGGCGAGCGCCCCGTCGGGGCGCTGGGAGAGCAACATGATGATGAGCACTATGACTTTGGCTTCAAACATCGGTTGGCAGTGGAGGATTGTTAAATTATGCCTCGAGTTTTTCGCTGGAAAAGAAGAAATATAAAAATAAAATATAAGAAGGGAAACTTTCTTTATGTTGCCGGAAGCCAGAATTCCTTCAATCCATGGTGGGGTCCCACGCCATGGGCATTCACATGTGGCTGATTGAATTAATAGGAGGTGGGCCCAAGGTGGGCACACACGCATACACATCCGAATTCGAAGAAGACTCTGCAACGCTTCTGTGAAGCCAAAATAGGAAATTTATGGTGGGCCCAAGGTCAAAGTTTTGACCTTGGGCACACACGTAAACATATATAAACAGAATTCTGCAGGTTTCTCTTCTTCTCTGAGAGCCGCACGCTGAAAACCTACGAAGCAAGGAGCCACACGTCCGCACTGTTTGCTGAAGCCCTACGAAGAGGATACGTACGTGAAGACGCTGTTCTTGTTTGACGTACGTAGAGCGTTTCGTAGAGAGCTTTGAAAGCGCGGTAATTTGTGCCGTGAGTTTATTCCCAATTAAGTTGTTATTTATACACTTGGGGTTTGGGGTTAAATCTAGGTGCGGGAAACACTTGAGCGATTGAGCGATTGTAAACTCGATTCTCCGATTTTAGTGGATTATTTGTCACTGCCTCCCCGTGGACGCAGTACCGATTGTCACGACCGAACCCTAGGCACATGCACATCCCTCAATGGTCGATTTTAAATTTGCAACATCCTGTGAATTGTTGCCACCCATTCATTTGTTTTGCACATGCGGAAACGTAAACAATCTCCATACAACAAAAACAAAGGGGATAGAAACGTAGGATATTATTTTTCACAAACCACAACTATAACATTATCATATCTATGTAAATAGACCAGTTTAACACCCCCAAGGTTTGATACAAAAGTGAAGCTATTCGATTAACCACTAACTAAGCTTCTATTTATAAACTGGGGTTTACTATTACAATACCATACTTCTCAATATCTCGGGGGTGAGCTGTCACCCTACATCCAGTCTTGACGGAAAACCCGTCATCACTTGGAAGGAGATAGCGAGAGTCCTATTCCTCCTTTACCGCGACCGACTATACACGATCTAGCCTTCCTCCATTTAAGAACCTGAAAAATGTTAGCCCTCTAAGGGTGAGATCACATCTCGGCGAGTAAATCTCCTAATTCCAGATTAGGTGAAGGGTACATCCAGCATGCAATCTAATCACATTTCTTACCACTCTTTTAACACCAGCAAGTTCCTGCATATTAGCATCAAATAAAATATTCCTAACAGTATCAAGTTCACACCTTTAACATAAGCATATGCAAGGTGTGAATATCCATGTAAGCATACAGGCCATAGTCAATTCCTCACAGTCTTCCGGGGCATCTTGATCTCAATCTACCTCTCTTCCGGCATAACCGGGCATCGCCTCACACCGTTGAGGAACGTCTACATCTAGAGTCATTGTTCTCGACCGCATCCGTTGGGGACGAAGAGCATCGCCCGGCCTCAAAGGCTGGGGAATCTCATGTTGTGAATGCATATGATAAATTTCACATTTCAATAATCAATTATATACAGCATCCACAGCATCAATTGAGCACTTTCATGGCAAGAATTCTTCAAAACAAGTATATTCTTATTCATCCAAATTGGCAGAGAACTGCAATAACGCTCTTCCAATTTCGAAGTCAGAAAGTCATCCATACGATCTCGGATACGTGCTAGAAAACATATAAACAAACATTTTTCATGAAGACACCGAGATCCAGATCCTTTGGATTCGGCCCAGAAATTGTTTCTATCCAGCACAAAAATCGGGTCCAGTTCCAGAGAGCCAAACCTATCGAAATCAGTTCGTTTTGGGTCGAAATCTGCTTCGTTTGACTTGAAATTTAAGTATGTTAAACTAAAAGTTATAACAAACAACTTTCGTGAAGGAACCAATTGGAAATTCGACCTCTAAAGGTCATTAACAGCCCTCAGAATCATAATAGGTCACGGATTACAAAACTGTCCGATTACTGTTCCGAGGATGACGTCATTAAATCGTCATCTTTTTAATTTCTAAAAAATTAAGAGAAAAATATATGTTATTATTTAAGATGTTCACAACGTTTCTTCAGAACAAAATCATTTCAAAATCGCAACACAAAGTTGTCTACAAAATTAGCAAAACATACACGTTCTAAAAACTGTTTCAGTAATCTACTACTGTTCTAGTCCGAATCTTCCACCACGACTTTTGTTTTGCTCTCTAAGCCTTATCTAAGCTTTTCTATGTCTATCATAACGTCCCTAACCAACATCTATCCATATATAACGCCATCTACATATTTTTAACTTGTACAAATTCCTAACCCCTAGTCCAGATTTAGAAGACAACTCACCTAAACACAGCTAACGGCGGCTCTCGTTGGTGGTTGAACAGCAACACAGAGACCAGCCTTGATCCTCTTGGTGATGGTGTTGAGCCGAAGCCGCAGAAGATTGTGAAGTGGTATGATGGCAACGGCAACACACAAACTTATAAATTTTTCGGTAGAGGAAACTAAGTATGGAGTTTGGTCATTCAAGAGGGAGCAGAGCAGAAATGAAAGTTTAACGTTCAAGGAAAGAGAAAGCAACGGTTTGTACGTTGAAAAAGACAAGGAAGAAGAATAAACTAAGAGGAAGAAAGGGAAAGATGGAAACTGCCGTGTAAAATACAGCAGGCAGACTTACAACAAACAGACTTCTATGCGTAAGAAAAGGATGGGGAAGGAGAGTGAAAATTGATGGGAAGTTTCATTGAAGTTTCCTTAAGCCTTTTGCCTAATTTTCCATGGAAACTTTGGCCACCCATCACCCTCATAGGCTCCCACCAAGTTTCCAACATTGTTTCTTCTAGAGGAGATGAAAGAAAAGGTTGGAAATCTACGTAAACGGCTGAACCGAATTTTGAAGTGATTCTCATAGCCTTATCCCATGGAGAATGAGTTCCTTTCCTTATCAAGTGATCCCCCTATCTTTTCCAAGTCAATCTCCATTAAATACCAAGGAAATTGAGGTGAAGTTGTAGGAAAAAGGAATTCCTATGAATTTCCCTTTTGAGGAGACTTCTTCTTTATTTAATTACCAATCTAACATCCCATTCAATAGGGTCAAGTCCTTTAGTAACCAATTATAATACCTCTTAATTTGTTTCATATTAGAGGTCTTAAAATCCTACTTAAAATGTGGCAATTCCCTTGCTCTTCTAATTTGCTGATCTTGCATATTTCGTGAACAATTCCCATCATCCATAAATTTTGAGAAGTCGCAACAATGTCCTTGGGATGAATTGTGACACGTGACAATTCTTAATTTCTGTAATCGACATCATTTCCTCGGTTAATTTCAGTCAAAATGTGATTTTTAGCACAACTTAAACTATCGGTTAGTTTTGGGAACTTTTGGTGTCGACCCGTTCGATTATTCCCGAGCCACAATATATATTTTCGACGCATTGGCAACTCTCGATTGTCGTGAAAAATCTCAGATTTCAAACGGAGTACCAAAACAACAGAAAAATCGGTTTAGTGCCGATCGAGAAATTTGTAATTAGTTGGAATCACCCAACTAATTTTAACGAGGGATGTCCATCGAAGTCGAATTTTCAAGTCTGCCGTTGCATTAAAATTCTTTAATAACTTTCGATTAGTCAAGTTATCTCATGGGAAGGGCGAATTATTTAATTGAAAAGAAGTGAAAATCGATCACACCGATACTCGGACCGAACCACGTAAATTTCCGTGTGTCCCGATTTTCTCATCAAGATCCTATCGTTTCCGCTAGTATATCCCAACAAAAGGAGCAACCAACGAGGGATGTCCAAACTCGGCCCTCATCATCAAAACGGGCCCGGAAGGATTCGGACTCCGTCGATTTAGCATACTCGAAACAACAGAATTGCGAACAAAACCCTA
This sequence comes from Eucalyptus grandis, assembly GCF_016545825.1. NCBI lineage: Eukaryota > Viridiplantae > Streptophyta > Magnoliopsida > Myrtales > Myrtaceae > Eucalyptus > Eucalyptus grandis. The sequence goes on from NC_052612.1 coordinate 22,766,567, forward strand.
ACCCATTGCAACCAGATAAAGCCCACAAAAGAGCACGTACCAGGCTACACTTTAGAGGGGTTTGAAGAGCAGCAGAAGGCACCCAAGACCACCGAAGAACAGCTCCAACTACCGGTCAAAACGGCCGAAATTAGCAGCACAAGAATCTGTAGGAATAGTACTCCAGTTGGCCCCTAGAGAGCATCCGTGAACAGTAGCAACTTCGAATTTTTCCTCTATTTGCTTTGTTGATTATTTTAGGACAATGGTTAATGTCATGAAAAACCCAAAATCAATAAACCCTTGATAAATTTGCCCCAAATTAATTGTGATATTCCTAAAAACCCAAAATTAATACACTTGTAATAAGTTTATCCTAAATTGATGTGGATTTTTCACATGAACTTGTCATGTCGAATTGAGTTATTGTCATGTGTCCAATTTAGTAATTTCATGATAAAATTTGACCAAAACTAACGGATGGTAAATACGTAATGAATATATCAATTTGGGGATTTTTATAACCTAGAAATTAGTTTTAGTACATTTGTCATAAATATGCCATTTTAGACGACTTAAAAGTTACTTTGGATAAATTTATCACATATATATTAATTTGAAATTTTTAGGATATTAACCTTCAATTTCAAGATGAATTATAAATTTTGAGAAACGGACCCGCCTTCCACTAGAAGTCATCGAATTTGTGGGGGTGCATTTTTAGAGCAAAGGTCAAGCGCGCAGCAACTTCGACAAACGGTAATTTCCATCAGGTGCCGGCGGAAAAACCTCCAAAATCCGTTTTTGCCCAATCGGACGCTTCGCACGCAGGTCTTCGCGAATTCAGGTCCCGCTCTCTCTCTCTCTCTCTCTCTCTCTCTACCCTCCGATCGCCGCCGTCCTCTCGCCCGCCTTCCCTAGGGTTTCCATCTCCCGCCTCTCGAGCCACCGCCGGTCCGCCTCCGCCTCGATCGACGGCCGATCCCGCCGCGTGCGCCGATGGATTGGGGCGCGGTGACGGCGGAGGATCTGGCGGGCGCCCTCCGCGAGGTGGAGTGGTCGTCCCCGCCCCGGCCCCCCGCCGAGTTCTTCTCCAGGTTCACCCTCCCCAGGTCGTACGCCAAGTGGAGCAGCCGCCTCAAGTGCAATCTCTACTAGTACGGTCTCCCCCTCTCTCGCGACCTTCTCCGCTTGATCTCGCGTTGTTCCCTGCTTCTGGATTTGACGATTGTTACTGAATTTAGCCGCATCAGAATTTGAGAAATGTGATTATAATGTCTTTTGTGGATTGTTATTATTATTATTTTTAATCGAGGATTCTTTGGATGTTGGCAACTGTATTTCGCCGCTGCATGATAATAAGAATTGACCTTTTCTCATCAGCAAAATGATAGAATTGACTTGATTAGGCCATTTTATGCCATTTCTGTCAATTCCCTGCAGAGTTTCTCCGTTGAGTGCTCTGTGAAGCATATTGTTTTCGTCATTGTCATGATTGATGGTGTCCCATCGAAATCAGTTCGATGCTCCTGATGGGTTGTGTTTGTTCAGTTCATGTTTTGGGTAAAGTAACATTGGTGAATAAGCCTTCCATTTGCAAAGGGGGGGAGTGGCGCGTGTGTTGGACAAAATGTTCATAGGAACATATCTGAGTTTTAGGTGATCATTTATTCGCGAGATAGTTGGTCTTTGCATATTTTGTAGATATCCTGACCATATATTTTGATGCAAATATTGGAGTTAGCTGCTTGTGTTGAGATTTTAGAGATACTTCTGGTAATTGTCATGCAGGAAATGATTGATTGTAGAGAATTTCTTTTCCTCTAGATATTCCACCTGATATATTTGCTTCCACTATACCAGTGCCATGGTGTTTGCATGAGGAAACTGTTGCTCTATACTGATTCTTTTCCTTTTGGCCATAATGTCCTTTTATACTATTGCAGCTATCGGACCAACTATTTCATCATGATCATGGTTATTCTAGGTGAGTGGAGGTAACGACTTGATTATTATGTTTCTTTCTGCACATCACATGTATGCATGCATGCAATCAAAGGTTCATAACTACTGGTTCATTTCATAATTAATTCTTCCTTTTGTCAAATTTGATTCTCAACTACAGGATTGGGATTCCTTAGGAGGCCTCTTGCCATAGTTGCTGCTCTTTTAACAGCTCTCAGTACTGCATGTCTTAATGACAGGTGCTCCATCTTACCTTCCTTTCTCCTCCCCACACTCTGCTTATGATCTTTCTTTTCCTTCTTTTTTTTTTTTTGGGTGAGAGCAATAGAAAAGAGTGTTTTTTTTTTTTTTTTTTGGGGGGGGTGTTAATTAATGTGCTAGTGATCGACTTCAAAGAGTGGACTGAGCCATCCAATGCATGTTGTGTGGAGTCCTTTTGCTGATGATGTGATGTGTGCCGTATCTATCCATCTACCTTCATTTGTTAACTGTGGTATGTGTCTTATTGGTATCCTACTTATGACATAGATTTTGATGGGAAACCTTCAATTCAAACTTTGCTTCAATTTTTTCCCAATATAAATAGAATAGTTATAATTTTACTAGGACATCATCAATCATGTGAAAAATCAAATCAATTAAAATTAAGTAAAGGAATGACAACTATGAAAATAAGGGCCTCTGTTTGTAAATGTTGTGAAAAAGGGCCTCCGTTCGTAAATGTTGTGAAAATTGTCTTACATAGGAGACAAATTGAAGTACTTGTTGCCATTTGAGACATTAAGAAAGACAAGGATCCATTGGGGAAGATCAACCTCTTATATCTAGATTAACTCTTATCCATCGAGCAACGGGCTTTCCACTCAACGTTGTTGGATCACTAACGCTGACTAAGTTCTTTCCTTTTTTAAGAGGTGGAATGGAATGACCCATTGAAGTGTAATGATCATATATCCGTGGTGCATTATGTATCGCAGAGTAGGTCCCATGCTGGTGATTGATGTTGTGTTGCCATAATCTTGTGCCGGTATGGGAGCATATTTTAGGTTTTCTTAACTTGAACACAATACATGTATTAAGTCTATGAAACTTCTTCATCACAGACTCAACGTGGGTAAGGAAGCATTTCACATGGAATGGCATGCCTGACATGCTAATTAGTAACAACTTAACATGACAACTAGACAGTCACCATGTCAAATTTTAATGATACGACTATGTGACATGAAGTAACAAGTATACAACATCAGGTATTACACCAATTAATATTAAAGGCTCCATTAGTTTGTATCTCAAAATCACAGTTTGGTTGCAAGGAGCTTTGTTTAGAGAAGAGTTTAGGTATTTGAGTTTTGAGCACTCCCACTCCTCTCTTGTAACGCTGAAGAAGAAATTAAAAGGATGTGGTTCGAGTGACATAGGATGACATAAATGAGAGATTTTGTGGGAGAAGAGTTTGTCGGGTAGGGTTGTCTTGAAATGGGCCTGGCAGGCCTTTAGGAGAGGGAGGGAGGGAGGGAGAGTGGTTTGGTAGCTGGGATTTGAGATTGAGCATTATAAACCTCTTATTTCTTTCTATATGAGGGTTAAGTCAGCTAATTTTTTATAAAGTAATCTTTAACCAACACTGAAAATTGCAATAATTTATTGACTGAGTTTTCTTTCAAAAGCAATAGGTTAGTTTAAATGGGTCAATTTGTATTAAAATGGGTTAAGCTGATCAACCTCATAAAATGTGATTTTTGTTGTACTATTGGCTGGTTGATTTGTTCATGCTGAACTCCCCTAACTACTTGTCACATAAAAGGATCTTGTAAAACACTGCTAGTGATATAGTTCATATATTGGGAATATATGTTTTGACATCAAAGCACCTTGAAGGTGAATGACATCTTTGTAGAATCTATTGTAAGGCACCTTACCTTAACAAGGGCAGTGCTCTAGTTGAGAGTTTTTTGCCAAAATACCTAAGGAATTCCGTGGTACCGCTATTGAAAGCTCCAACTGCTATGGATTAGTTACAGGAAACATACACACGGTACCATATTTCTCTGATTTGTTAGAAAATGCATCACCACTGCTTTGTCTTGAAGGTCAAACCTTTAAGACACTGAACTTGATGGCTGCATTAATGGCATTTTCACCTTTTTTTCTCTGGAAAAAAGAAAAGCTAGTTCCATATATCTGTGTCCAATATGCACAGGCATACAACACCTAGTTATTTCAAATTAGTGGCCTTTTTGAACGTTTTAATTTAGATTCTGGTGGGTTGTGGCATTGATGCTGCAGTAACAGCTTGTGCCAAGGCTAATTCTGTCTGTTATAACAGTGTAATTAATAAATCGCATTGCTGACAGTCCAAGTGGCTGTCATAATGGCTAGTGGTACCTGTAATGGCAGCTACAGTATTTTGCAGGCTGCAACTCTGCCATTATGTCCCTCAATTGAAATTAGAAAGGATATAAATATATAGTTAACAGAGCACCACTAATTTAATTTTCTCTCTTGTTGCTCAAAATCTATTTCAAGGTGGTTGTCCTCTACTTTTGGTGTGCTCAACTTGATTCTAATTGTCTGCATATTTAATTCATTGATAAATTGAAGGTGCTCTGTGTAATTCCTGTATCTCCATACTTTATCCAAATGTTTATATTTGGACTGGGGCTGAGGGCCTTATGATGGGAGTTATTTGATGACCTCTGGAAAAATAGAAGGATACTTTACAGTAGTTTCTTTGATGGTCAGTAAAGTGTCATACTTGGTTTGTTTGTTTTCTTGTACTCCGTATATGTCTTTCAGCATTATCTACATGCTAAGGATTCTAGTACAGCTTTGCAGGCACTTTCAGTGAGAAGATAACAAGGACTGTGAGGCAGTTTTCACCACATTTTGCTGCCAAATTGAGGCCCTCTCATATGTAAGTGAAGTGCTTACTGATTGTACCTACAAAAAGAATATTTCAGAGCTGTACTTAGTTCTATACATTCTTCTGCAGACCTGTTATTCGTGGACGTCCATCAGCAAAAAGATCAATCCATATCTGTGGCCAGCCTCGCCGGGTGTTTGTCTCGATATTTGCCTCTGGTTGGTGCTAACCTATGATCAGCATTTTTAGTGATCAATTATATCTTTGTTTTTTGGATTTTGTGTATATGGTGACTGCATTTAACTTTTTCCTTTTTTTTGGATCCCTTCCACTTCTTATTCTCCTCAGCGAGTCTTGTGCTTTGGTATGTTTCCTGTGGAATCTTGACTCTCCTCTGGGCTTTTGCCATTGGACTCCTTGGTGCGTCCCTCTCGCTCTCTTTCTCTCTCTTTCTCTTTCTAGCACAGATTTGGCCTCTAGCATCTTCTAATTTTTATTCTAATTTGCTTTTGTTACATTCCCTTTTTTTTCCAGCTACTGTCCTTCACGCAAGTTTCAGAACACCAAACCTGAAAGCACGCCTAAATACATTTCGTGAAGAGTTTCGTGCAGTTTGGCGCAATTACAGCGACCTTTAATGAAGCAGAGTAACTGGGAAATGGGTTGCTGATTTTTCTGTATGTATGTCTCTAATTACTCTATCACGACCCTTTTGCAGTCTTATGCAGTTGTGATGCAGTCTTATGCAGTTTGTTCAACAGCTATGTAGCTTACATTCTTCTATGTTTTTTAAGGCATCCATGGATATAAGCTGCTCGCCTTCTCATTTTATGTTATTTTTATATTTAGCTCGAATTTGAGTTGCTAAAGTTGATCAATATTGCTTTATTTCGTTTTTTAACAGCTTCCAACAAGCCAGTCCGGTTATAGGGTTTTACTCCAAACTGGTGAACTGCTGAGACGGCACCTACTGCTCTTAACAGCTTCAGGTTATTGGAGTCTGGACTTGTCAGGTGAAGGCTGTTGACTCTAGCTGATAATGGAAGGAATGTAAATTGTAAGAACTTTGTCCTGTAAAGAAAACTAGTCCTCTGGCATTATTATCAGAAAAACAATAACGAGTGCAATTCATTGTTAGAGTTCTTTCAGATTGATATGGTAATGGAAACCTGGTTCATGAACTATGCTTGAGGTGGTTGCTTATTTGTGATTCCTCCCACTAAAAGAAGAAATGAAATGTTGAATATGGTTCTTCTGTTCAGCTTATGATGTTAGGCGGAAAATGCGGTTGCATCCAAGTTATTTTCCTGCTGATCAATTGGATGGTGTCTGGAGCGAGTGACTCATGTATATCCAAGTCTCAGTTTTACTCTGATTTAGTTATCATAGCATGGATGGCATGGATGATCTCTCCTCCCTTGGCTTATCTCAGATGGCTGTGTGCATGTTTGGACCTAGCAGGATAATACACATCTTCGGCTATTGACTCTTTTTGCGGCATACTGTATCCAACCAAAATAAATACTGATTAAGATGTCGTCAGGGACTGTGCATGTTTGCTCATGCATATGTCTATTCTTGAATGCATGCATTGATGCATTGTGGCAGCAATTAGCTTCTCATGTGATGGTTGAGTTCACAATCTTGGAGAAGCTTTTTTCATCATTTACATACTGACTCTTAACAGTCAACTGGGTGTAATTGCAATTTGGTGGCGCAACACCATGGTGTTCGCGATCACAATAATTGAAGCTCTTCTCGAACCAACGGAGATTCAGAAATGATACATGTCTGATGCATATGCAAGAGGAACTTTTGTACGCAAATGGAAAAGGAAAAGAAAGCAGAGAGGATCTGTTGGCTGTACGTGTGGCTCTTCCTGATGAATTGAAAGTACTCTTTTGCCTTTTGCCTTTTGCCCCGCTTTCTTTACAACGTGGGTTTCTTCCTTTTGGTTGCTCTATCATTCAATGCCTTTTTTTCGATTCCTCATTCTTTCAGCTTTCAAATTCCATGTGTGGAAGGGTCCACCTTCAATCCCTTTCCACAAATTCCCACATACGTGCTCCATTTTCTCGCCTCTTGTTTTTGGTGGTGTTCTCTTTTCGCTTTTCAATTAATTCGACCTGGGCCTGTCTAATGAAGTTGGTAGCAAGCTTTTGCCACTCTACGCATGCTATTAATGGTACAGGATAGGTCCATTCAATATCGGCATCAGACTCTTTGAAAATCTTGTGCTCACCTCTCTCTATTTTCGAGATGCGATTATTCTCTTGTTCAAAAGAAAAGATGCCATCGTTCCATTAGCAGCAAAGAACCGCGCGACCTGAAATCCCATCCACGAAAGAGACGCGCACATAAAAGCTGCGAGCTAGAAACAATTTCGCTCGAGACCAGCATCAGTTCAATTAAACAAGAGCAAAGGGAGGAGATGAGGGAATGGTTGCAAGCTCTGGCCTCTGCATGGGGATTCATGCTGCTGATTGGCCTCATGTGTTGCTGTCTCAGCACCAAACCTCCCCGGCTAAGCAACACCAGCGGCGGAAGCGCCAGCTGCAGCTGCGATGGTGGCTATGCCGGTGTGGTCTGATACCATCCTTTTCGACTTTTCCTTTTTCTTTTATCTTTTTTTCTACTGAAAGTAGGAACATTCATTCCCCTCTTCCTCTTCCTCATTTTGGTTTTTCTCGTTTTTATACTTCCAACCAATTATGCTTCTCAGGATGGTCTCAAATTCAATCCGGCAATGAATGGTATGGCAAGCAGAACCAATCGCGAATACCAAAAATTTCATATTCATTCGTGTTGGTGCTATGCTTGGGTTTTGTAATTAGCTCTAAGAATTAAGTTGAAGTTAAGAAATAACATCTCGACCCCAAAAAAAAAAAAAAAAATGAGAAGTTTAATGAACTGTTTTGACTATGCAGATTTTTATCAGTCCCGGTCATTGCTCAATCCTTCGGCATGGATGATCATTGAATCGTGCCTTGAGGACAATATATCACCTTGATTGTGTATTATTTAGGACAATATCTCAAAATTTACGTTCCATTCGTTTCAACATTGATTTCCACCAAGTCCCCCAAACGCAAAGCTATATTGATAGAGCAGATCTGATTTCAGTGAGTTATCGCCTTCTAGATAACAGCGTGACTCTGCTCGTCCGATGTATGCATTATCGTGGCAGACCACATCTTGGGTGCTGAAAAAATTGCATTCGTCCAAATATCCACAAGTAAGAACTTGAGATGAACACGTTAAAATGGAGGAGTAATCATATATTGCTCTGGCAAGGACCTCGACATGAAGGTTAAGCAAAGGATTTCAAGCGTCTTTCAGTACTAGGAAACTTCACTTAGTAGGTGAAACTAGGGTTTAGCTTCTAGGGTTTCGTCAAATGTATTAGCCTCCTCACATCAGTAAAAGCAGTAGATGAGCAGAAAAGAAGTGGAGTAGTGGTAAATGGAGATGTGTTGAGCTCACCTGCCTAATGGCAAATCACACTACATTCTGAATCCCATCGTAGACCGAGATGTTACTAAAATAGGATCCAAGTGACACTTGACGATTAAGGTACACAAAGCCTGGGCAATCGACGTTGTAGCATCCTGTGGATTTGTGATTATCATTCCGATCCACATGCAAGCAAGAACAACACAAAACCAACTTGTAGATAGCCTTAATTTATCTTTTTATATGCTTACGACCTTCTGATTATTAGGGTTACACAAGGTTAGGGCCGCTCACCGTCCATGACAAGTACCAATGAGTCTGACTGCTGCAGTACAAATCCTGATTCACCTGTCAAGGTGAATGTCCCAAGTTGTTAATTGAATGCAGCAATTCACGTGTATAAATATGTTGTTATGTTAAGGTAATTCTGGGAATCGAGCGCGCGATGGTTTCAGACATTCTTACTATCCACCCAACTCGTATTTGACTTGGACTAGGCAGATTTCTGGCTTCTAGAGAAATGGCAGCTGAGCTATATTGGTGAGGCAAAGTAACTGCCGGATTGTTGATGTTGAGTTGCGCCGCTGTTCCGAGGTACTGTCTTTCAGGACTCTTCAGGGTGAGAATTCCAGCACTGCAAACCGAAGTCTTGCTTGAACTTAACAATACTTGACAAGCGTCGCATCCTTGGCATTCGCTCGTGCCCTTATTTTCCCAATCCGTACAAACATCGTCTCTAAGAAGGTATCAAGATCAGATGTCTCATGGGCGTGATAAAAAAAACTTACTTCGAGACCTCCAACGAATAATGAGGAATAAGGATGATGTCCTTTGTCGACAATGGGTGGAACTGCAGATGGATTTTGTCTGTTCACCCTTAAGACTGGAAATGACCCTTCAGATTCGAGCGTAGCACATTGGACTCCATCAGGCAATTCAATCTCGAGATCTAGGGCCATCGTCTCTCTTAATTACTTGCTAGGTTGTCTCTGCCAAAAATCGTTATTTTACTTAACTATGGCAGAAGTAAATCTGATTGTTTTCTTTTGTTCATCAGATGCATGGACATGGAGAAAGTAAAAGTGGACAAAGGCAAGTTTATAGCTATTATTTTATATGATTGAATGAACCCTCAAAATAGTTTCATTCTCAAAATCTTCACCGATAAGTTTCAAGAAAAGCATATACATTATATTGAGTAAATCATAATGATATAATGTCAAATGAGGGAGAGATTATAATTCGATAGTAATGTGAATCTCTAACGACTAAATCACAATTCCTCTTCGAGGCTTTGATAATATTTATAATTGAAAAAAATATTATGTTGACGCATCTTGTTCATGTTGTTTCAACTTAAGACTATTTTAATAAATAGGAAACCCATGCAAGACTTGTTTACTAATCATGTCAAACAAAACATTAACCGGCTTGTCAAATAGATGACCTGAACATGACTTGCATAACCCGTAATATTTGGTCAAATAGGGTCACTCAAAATTGAAAGTCACACCACCACATGAGTAGCATCTTTGAGATGAAATTTAAACTTGCTGTATTTAAAGATTTTTCCCCCTCAACTTTGATGTGTTTAAAAGTTTTTGTAATTTTAAAAAATTGTTGAAGCATAACAGTGATTAAAATGTCAATTTCACTTATATAAAACCATTAGTAGTAAAAACGAAGAAAACAAAGCTAATTTAATAAGAAAAGGTCAATTTATCGGACGGGTGAATTTTAGGTTACATGGATTGAACTTGAACTTGACCTGCTTATTGATCATGGTGACCAATGGCCTGCTTATTGATCATGGTGAACCAATGGAGGCAATTAGGATGCCAACAGGAAAATTGAAAATCCAAACCTGCTAACTTCCTTTTCTGAATGTTGAGATCTTTCAGTGCAGGATGATTTAAGCTGGGTTGGCTGTAGGTGTCCAGATAATCGTGCACATCTCCAATCTCAGTCTAGAATTGAAATCAAGAAAACATCCATGGACATCACAGGCATCACCAGAAGAGGAGATTCTGAAGGCAAGAGACTTCGTGACCTTACCTTGATGCTTGTTACAACAGATCCGAGTGGACCGATCTCGCCCTTTCCATCGACTGAGTGAAAAGAGACTCATCATGGTGATCGCAAGAACGACGAGAGCTCGCAAATCCATGATTTGTGTCAATACGCCTTGCATCATTATGTGTGTATGAGAGAGAGATGGAGATCTTTTGTCAATCTTGCTGATTAGGCAATGAAGACATAGGAAAAAGAAAACATTGATAGAATTTCCAAGAATTGCTCCTTTTTATATCAGCTAACATGGGATTTAGGGATTTCCAAATTTCCCATTTCAGATTATTTGTGAGTAGGATTAACAATTTCTTTTTCTCATTAATGTAAGGAATGCACATACCAATATCAAGGGGTAAATATTGAGAAAATTGTCCAAATTTTTTTTAATCCTATTACACTTTTGTTAATTCAATCTTCAACCTTTTAAGTGTGTCAATTGAATCCTAAAATTTTTCATATTTTATCAATTGCCATCTTTTCAATTGTGTCAACTAAATATTTTTTATTAATTGAGTGTATCCAACTAATTGAAAATCGCTAAATAGATCATTTTTAATAATATTTATTTTATTTTTTATTCTTTTCTTTTTCTTTTACTTTTTCCTCCTTTACTTTTTTTTTATTGTTAAGGGCCAGCAGCTTTTGCTAGCCATCAGGTGGCATGAGCCCTTGTCAGTTTTGGGTGAGATTCCCAGCTCTTAGTTGGGCAAGGGCCTGCTTCCTTAGCAAGTAGTAGGTGAGGGCTGCAAAGCCCTCGCCTAGCTTTGAGGGAGGGCTGCTAGCCCTCGCACCTAGTTAGAAAAGGGTTGTGAGCCCTCGTCCATCGGCCGGCAAGGGTTTGTTGCCCTCGCCTACAACTAGCGAGGGCTCATGGACCCTCACCTAATGGCTGGCGGGGTTGTTGGGCCTTGGTCAGCAACTCCCGCCAACTAACAAAAAAAAAAAAAAAAAAAAGTAAAGAAGAAATAAGAAAAAGAAAAAAAAAAATTCAAAAATTATTAAAATTATCAATGTCAATACTGATTGTGTTATGTAAGACGATTTGAGTTTATATTAGCTATTTCTAACTAAAATTAATTTGATGGATTCAATTGATAAAATATGAAAACATTTAAAACTGAATTCATAAAAATATTTTTTGGATAATTTTCTTGGTAAACAACTTGGCATCCTTTCATCAAAATGATGATTTTCTATTGTTTCTTACTTAATGTAAGGTTAATCCTTTTACTGCCAACATTTTCTCGTTGCAATAGCTAAAAGACAAATCCTATAAAATTGAAAAAGTCTGCGCGCGTGCATTCAGCAGTTTACGCATGGATACGGTAGAGAGGATGATGAGCTGAGTCGTACTTGAACATCGGAAAGAAGGATTGCCCTGCGTTTGACCACCTTTCCCAATCTTGATATGACGCAGTCGGCTGAAAGAATTGAGTAAAAACATCTACATCACATAGAACGCGATGTATTGACATGTTGCTGCCCATCAATTTAAGACAAAAACGCTCGTCTTATCAGGAAGTACGTATATCATCGTGTTATCACATCGCTGGTGATAAACGATTACCTAAGAAAAGCATAGACAAAATAGTTCAAGTGCAGCAAATGCAGTGAGATGAATATGTTCATGTTCATCCACTCCCTTGGTTGCTTCCGGAGTCACAGCTAAGAGAACACAGCATCCTCGTCAAGTATCGATGCTATGAAAAATAAGGGGAATATTGCTTCGGATGTAATACCAGGGCGCAGAGAGAGAGAGAGAGAGGACCGCAGGCGCCCAAAATCCCGAATGGCGCCCATTGTTGTTGAAGGAAGAGAGAAGGAAAAGGCAGAGAACGGTTTTCTTCTGTTTCTACCGAAGAGAGCAGATTTTCTTTCCATTTCAAAGCTTCCATCGCCATTTCAAGACAAAATATGGACATCTCAATTCATCATCAAGAACCCCATGACTGACTGTTGCCTGAAGAAGAATCACAGATAATAAAGTGGACGAGAACAATAGCACTCTAAGTGAAATGAGGGTTGTGACGACGTGAGGATCGATGACTATGCGAGTCTGCATATATAAATCAGCTTTTTGCAGATGGCAATTACAAAAGCACAAATGCTTCCCTGTAACATTTGATGCAATAAGGCAGTTTATTTGCACAATGTAAACAAAAGCAAGGAAGGTTTGAATCAATCGAGCATCGTGCTGCATCATGCGGACACTGGTTGCATTTTAAGCATCTCACAGGTGGGAAGGGAAAAGAATCCATATATTAACATGACTATGGTAGAGTGAGAGAATATCGAGCTTAAAAAGAAAGAAAAGAGGATCCCAAGAACCTGAATGCACAAGAGATAGTCCCAAGGACAAAATTGCAAAGGTTGAAAAACTCCAGTGGGGCGAGCCGGCTGGTTCGTGAATAGCAGCGTTGAAAGTAAGTGTAGACACATATGACAGAAAGTACGTCAGACTGGTCTAAATCCATAAACATTGCGAAAACTGTCAATGGGAGGGATCGAGCCCAACCATGCATTGATACCTCGTTAAAGTATATGGTTCGTTTACAATTGTAAAGTACAGAAAAGCAATCGAGCGTGCACGTAGCCTCGCTGGAGAGCTAATTTGCTTTAAAGCGACTCTTATGTAATTTGTCTAAATCTCTTAGTTATCTTGTGTTATACCCCTAAAAAAGATATTGTTCCATTTCGATCTTGACCCTTAGCTTTGTCTTACATAATGACCTCATCCCATGGAAGACTTGGTTTTGTCGATATGTTACAGAATAACTCTATTTTATCTCATCTGCTGGTGTAGGATCTTCCAATGATACAAAAAATTATTAGAAGTTGGTAGTATGACAGTTAAGAAATTATAGGTTAAAACTATTATCTACTTATTAAACTTTCATACATTTGAAACATTAAAGACCAATGTTTGATCTAGTTGTTTTGATTCAAACGTTAGAGAGCACGAGTTCCGGCCCAAGCATGGCACTGGCTGTTCTGAAAATGTTAAAAGTGACTCTTATGTTATTTGTCTGAATCTTAATTTTTTTGTGTTATGCCCCTAAAAAAAATATTATTCCATTTCGATCTTGACCCTTAACTTTGTCTTACATAATGACCTCATCCCATGGAAGACTTGGTTTTGTTGATATGTTACAGAAACAACTCCATTTTATCTCGTCTGCTGGTGTAGGATCTACCAATGATACAAAAGATTATTAGAAGTTGGTAATATGACAGTGAAGAAAATCATAGGTTAAAACTATTATCTACTTATTAAACTTTCTTACATTTGAAACATTAAAGACCAATATTTGATCTAGTTTTTCCATTCAAACGTTAGAGAGCATGAGTTCCAGTCCCAGCATGGCACAGGCTGTTCCGAAAATTCAACATAGTTGTCCTCACTCAGGCGAGGTGGGTCGCAAGTATATCACAGGGCAAGTGGCAGGCAATCACCGTCTGCATTATTTCTATCAAGGCGCAGTGGTCGTGCCAACGCTAGCTGATCCTAATTATGCGGCACAGACACAAACAAATGCCTCAACAGGCATTTAGGCATGTAGCAAAGGCATCACAGAGAAAAGAAACACCGCATTAATCATCTATAGCTGTGGAGGCAAATACCCAATAGTCCCGATAGGCAGATGCAGAAGCTGGTGCAAGTGATGCCAGAGAGGGAGTTAGATGTGTCCTGAGTTATGATGGAACAAAACACAGTGCTACTTTTATTGCTTTGCCAAAGTGTTTTGGCGGAATTGGGGATCTAAAGACGCTGACAAAGCACTAACTGCCTATTGAGCAGCAGTACATCTGAACTCACGTCCGTCCTTCGCAGGCTGACCAAAGACAGATTAGGGAAAATCTTGGATCATTCAACCAAACCACCTGATTGGTAATAATTAGTGCTACTATAGCTGCAGTCAGATCACATTCCAAATCTCATGGTTGGCAGCGTAGAACACCCTTTCCTAACCTATAATCGCAAGTAAATGAGATTTTCATTCAGCATTCAAGAAATATCGCTTTGATCCACAAACATGTGTTCGTAAATTGGCATTAATAAACGATCATTCACAATGCAAAATGACAATCTTTCCCATATCGAATTGATGCATATTCATATAGTATACACATTTCAACTGTTTTGTCGTCCACATCAATAATCTGCCTCACAATTTGGGCGCCTCTTGTACAAGTCAATGATTGACCCAACAAGCAAAATTTCTCAATGAATGATCTAATCGCACACCATGTCAAAATTTCAAAGGAATAACCCAAAATCCAACTAAACCATAATAAAAGTGAACCTAAGTACCAAAACTGCGATCACCTGCATCTCCAAGTCCAGGAATTATGAACCTGAAATAGGAAAAGAAATTGTTGTATTGGACTATGGTACCAAATTGTGTAAACGTCAAAAAAAGAGCTGATTCTTACCCCTTGTCATTTACTTTCGGATCAATGATTCCAGTGTAAACATGAAGCCTGTAAAAGCCAGACACAATTGGTCAATCTTGTCTTTTACAAAAGCCTGTAAGACAGACAGGAAAGACAGACAGACTTCCACTATGGATACCAAAAATATGACATCTTTACCCAGGAAAGTTTTCGCTGAGCTTTTGTAGAGCTGGAGGAGCAGCAACGGCTGATATCTGCAAGGACATAATCTCCTAATTATTTTAAGTGGCAATGTTAAAAGCACGATGACGTCATCTCTAACAATATGTAAAGTTGAAAGATCCATAGATGTATCACTATCCTGACTGAAATATGCAGTTTTGTGCTCTTCATACTTCCAAGTCACAATATATTGTTTTTATACCATGAAGATAACAAAGAGCTCAGACAGAAATAAACCAATCCTCCTTTTATTAAATGAATGACACAAAACAGCTAAATCACCACAATGATTCTGTACCCACCTTTGGAAAACACAAATCAACAAGGGAACTATTTATTCAGATTTTCCTGCTCTCGCTAAGAATCATCTGTCCAAGCACATAAAATGCGCCTGCTCTTTCCACGCATTTGGCTAACAAATTATTTGCCAATCACTACCTAGAAACTTGTACATCCAAGCACATTGTACTCTTCTTAAAAAAATCAACAAAAGAACTCCTAAGGTGCATCCAAGTAAATCAGTGATCTTACAATTTGAAAAGTCAGATGGAGAAAAAATTAAGCTTCAATTAGAAAACCTGTTATAAAGAGAGCCCTTAAAAAATCTGTTTATCATACATCACCAACTAAAGCTAAAAATGAACAGCATGATCTGATATGCTTTGATCACAATGCATACATCTAATTCCATGACCAGTCCATAAATGAACAACTTGAGATATGACTAAAGGCTCAGAGAATCTAACCCCAGAACGGGGACTACATATACTTACCACTTTGATTTGCTTGCTGTTAACCCCACGTTCCTTCAAGAGATTAAGCGCTGCCACTATTGTGCCCCCTGCAAAGGAAAGGTGAGTTGCATCAGACCAAACACAATTTTTTCTCTAATAAAATATCCATAAACACCAGATTTGATAGAGATACATGTGAATTGGTCCCTTTGATAATGCCAATTACATCATCGAATGACCTAAAGATCACCAACATTACTAAAACAAGAGAAGACACTTTGAACAGATAGGATAGGATACCTGTTGCCAGCATCGGATCTACCACAAATACTCGAGAAACATCAGGTAATTTATCAGGCAACCTGGGACACAGTAAAAAATGGGGAAGAATCAGAAAGATGTTGAAGATAACGGAACCAACTGATAAGCACTATGGTATTCTAATTTGAGAGTAGAGAGATTGTCAACCAAAACCTGTGAATTTCAGATTTTTCAATGCACAAGGTATGATTACAAGTCCAAATACCAACAAAGAGGAGATACACAGAAGAACTGCAACCCTGTCTGTTCATAGGAAATTGGAAAGTGGCAGATGGAAATGCTTCCCAAGGAAAACTTTTCTTTTGTTTGGCCAGATAAAATGAGACTGAAAAGAATGGAAGTGGGAAGAAGTGTTTCCCTTCGGCCCCACTTTTCATCTCCTCATAGAGTTGGAAGGAAATGAAGGGACCTTAACCTCTCATGCATGTGTGCCCTCCACTTCATTCTCAAACATGAATACGACAAGCATATTGTAGTCCACTAACTAAGCTCATTTCCCTACATCATTTTCAGCAATACACATCCAAACATACTGCAAATATAGTGCGAATACACCCTTGACTTTCTCTTGTTTTCCCCTCCTTTCCCTCCTAATTTAAATGATCAAACATGGTACAAATATCATTGAGTGGATTCTTACTTGTTCAAATATACAGTTGGCTGAAGTGTTTCCTCATCTCTGCTGATGCCTTCATATACAGAAAATAAAAGTCATGATCCTTATTGTAAGAAACCAACACTGAACCCATTTCATGGGAAACAGACAGATGATCAACTCAAAATGAAAAGATAAATGAAAAGACAATTGAGAGTTTAAATAAGTAACGGGTAGGAGGACACCAACACTCCCAAGACAGTTGAGTCATTAAATAACAAAAGAATTGGCTTGTCACTTGGTTTGGAGAATTATTAAGCAACAGGTGCAAATGATCACTATATAAAGGAAGAAAACACCAGGTGGAGTGCGCCCAATGCATTCCTTGCCCTTAGATCATGCAGGTCCTGTGTGTGGCCAGCAAAAAGGGCTGAGAATGCATTGGAGGCTCTCCACCTGGTGCACCTAAATCCTCTCCTCTTAATGCCCTTAGAATGCAAATAGGGATGTGTGAAAACCTAGATGATATGTTTTTGTCGCCGGCAAGATTGATGATGCATATTCAACAAGAGCAAGACCAGCTCTTAAGATTGGAATAACCTGCAAAAGAGAATAAATACCCCAATGTCAGATGCTGTTGCCCATAGTAATGGAATGGAGAAAACAAGGTCCTGTCCTCTGGTATTTTCATCAATATTGGGCAAATATGGGTGAAGAATGTATGGGCAACGTGAGGCACCCAAGAATGGATTGAACTGACCAACTCAAAATCTACCCCCTTACGAGAAAACCACAAGCACTAATTTTCACAAGAGACAAATAAACATGTCAATGTCATATTTTCTGTGGGAAAGTCGCTAACATGAAAACTTACCACCACAGGTTCCCTTGGATCAATGAATTCAACAGAGGCAACACCCATTGGCGATTGAATCTCCCCAGAAATCGTAGGCTAGTGGTACCCATATAAAAAAAGCCACACATGGCAGTGAGTATAATGAGGGTTCCCCCATAAAGAATATAAAAAGACAATTCTTCATCTAAAGAAACAGACGGATTCAGCCAAAAAAAGAATCCTAGCTAGGAATGACAAGGAAATGACAGGAAAACATGAGTGCTTTTGAATGGGCATCTTTCTGTCAACACAACAGTGAACTTCTTAAAGTATTCCAAGTGAAGATAGGAGTAATCTGAAGAATTAGGGGCATCATGTAGTTAATAAGCATCTATCTCATCTTGAGACAGGATTTGGGATACCTGCAATCAAATAAACTGAATGCATATGAAAAGGAGGACGATTATGATGAAGCAGCAGTCCTTGGAAAGACGGAACAGTTGGTCCACTCAGTTACAAAGACAAAACAAATGTGAACATCCCAAAGGATACATCAAAGAAAATTTGGTCAGAAGAAATTCTAGCTTAAAGGTCCTTCTAAAGAAGTAGCACCTTTAGCTATGTCTTACAAGAAAAAGGGTTAATACTACGAAAAACCCCAAATTAGTATATCTATGACAAATTTACCCTATGCTAAATTCAGTTAAATTTTACTGTTAAATTGTTGAGTTGGATAACACATGATAGTTGACGGGTGTACTAATTTTGGGTTTTACTCTCCGTTTATCATAGGTTTATCATTTTGTTGTTTTTTGTGGTATTAATCTGATTTAATGGAATGTAATGAAAGGTAACTTTGTCATAAATGTACTAGTTTGGGTTTTTAATAGTCAAAAAATTAGTTTAAGGATAACTTGTCATAGATGTGTACTAGTTTGGGGTTTTTGGTGGCCAAAAAATTAGTTTTGGGTAAATTTATCACGGTGTCCACTAGTTTGGGGATTCATATGATATTAACCCTAAGAAAAATATGAACATATTACCAGAACACCTTAAAAGGAAGGTAAAGTTTGTGCAGCACAAAACAAACAGCACAAGTCGAAGGTAAACAACGATATACACAGTTTCTACTCAAGTACAAATGAATGACTAACCAACCAATCTCTTGAAGCTTCATACATGAGTAGCCTCCCCAGCTCAGCCATTGCATTTTCTACAAGTGATTGGAAAGGACATGTAAAATTAGTACATTGAGATTATATCTCGAATATAGACTTCCATAATTCCCCCTTTATGTTTTTATGCATGATCCATGCCAAATGGAGTAGAATAAACAGTAGAGCAGGCGAGCATGGATCAGCTAAAGAGAACAGATCAATGAGCAGATAAAGAAGAGTCAACGATGAGATAGATTATTCAATGAAAACGATTGTTAAAAAGCCAGAACAACAATAGGTAGATTTATTGGTTCCATTTATAGTTATTGCCCAAACCATAATACCAAAAGATAGATGTACTTCAAAGTTGGGAGTGAATAATATCACAAAGGAAAACATCACAACAGCAATATCCTAAACCTACTACATTAGATGAAACAATGAAGACCTTGATCATGAAAGCTGCAATCTGATTCTGTATGCAAGTCGAGCATTTTAACAGTGATGCACAGGCTTTGACTGAAAATAGGAGAATGGAGAAAATTCACGATTTTGTCTCTTTATCATAAGATACAAGAAGCAAAAACATGGCGAAAAGGCAAGTACACTCCTTGAATTTCGACTAGTAGAGCAAGAAAACCGTACTTTCTAGTTACAGAGAAAGGAAGATTAAGGAGATATCTTGATCCATATCACGGTTTTCTGTTGCCTCACGAGTCATAGCAACAACAGAGGGGCTAAAACAATGACCGGAAAACTTACTGAAAATGGGACAGGGAGTCTGTTCATTCCTTAGAACCGAAACCCAGTGCTTGATTAAGGGATGTGGAGGAACAAACACCTGAAGAAACCCAGCAAACAAATTTCACCAATAAAACGATAGGAATATCCCCATCATGTCATAGAGTAAGAGCGATGCGAAGAGCACAAAAAACAAAAAAGTAAAGCCACTTGATGTGAACTTTTAAACTCACGGCATCTAAACTGCAACTTCATGCGGATGATGGAAACGACAAAATCGAAGCAACTGATAAGACGTCATGAAGCAACAACCTAGTTCTGAACGAAAATTGCCAAATTGGTCGGGAGAGAAAAAAATATATAATAAATCAATACAGAAACAACAAAACAGAGACACATGGAGATGCTCATCCCGGCTAGATACTACCCAGTAATCTACTCACGCCACATTTCAGCTCAGCACCCCGAAACAGCACCGGACCAAAAAAACAATCGAAACCCAGCATTCGTCCGTAATCTAAAGAGCAGAGAAAGCAGCGAACTGACAAGCATCTGGTCCTCCGAAAAAGCGGGCTTGGGCTCCGTCGCCATGTGGGAGTTCACGGTGAAAGCCATCCGCCGCCGAGTAGCGCCGCCGCAGGAGATCTGCGAGACACAGCAAGAGAACCCCCCCGTTCGTAAGCCGTCGATGAACGAGCGACCCAAACACACGCCCGCACACACGCACGCAAGCGGAGACGAGAATTCACCTCGCGGGAGCAGCGGAGGGAGGAGGAGGAGGGAGGCGAGGGCTTGGTGGGGTCGAGGGGGAGGCGGGAGGGGCGGAGGCGGAGGAGGCGCGGCGGCGGAGCGGAGGAGGAGGGGCACCGGAGAGAGGGGCGGAGGGCGACGCCGCAGGGAGGAGACGAGGAGGAAGCCATGCATCAGGGGGGTTGGAGCTTCTTTTGAAGTGGGAGAGAGCTTGAGGAGAGAGAAAGCGAGAGATTGCTCTCTCTCTCTCTCTCAAGCGGAGGATGATTGGGTTTTTGCAATTTCGTCCTTCCAAAAGATGATATTCCACCAGAAGGTCTTCAGATGAATTGGGCTTCACGTTTTAGCCCATTGGGCCTCCTTCTATGGTCCATTTACGTAGTTGGGCTTAAATAGGCCCACGAATGTACTTAATCAAATGGTCAGATTTATGTAAGGGTGTGCTTGATTACATTTTTGCTCCCAAGAATAATTTCTATTCAAACATAGGTTTTTTTTTATTTCTTTTCCCTGGACGAGTTTCTAAGTAGAACATATTTCTATTCCCGGAATGCAAAAAGAACCGGAATGTATTTGGCATGATCTTCAATTATTTTTTTTTAGTTTTGTGATAATTTTCTGAAATTTTTGTTTCTTTTTTTGAATTTTTGTTTTCTATATCTTTCCCCTTCTTCATCCTCCTCTAGCCGGTCATGGGGCCTCGGCAATGGCTAGTGATGATCGGCTAGAGGAGGAAGAAGAAGAAACGAAAAAAGAAAGGAAAATAAAAAGGAAAATGACCTTGTTTAAAAATTGTTCCAGAAACTAAGTAGGTTTGTTCTACTTATTGTTTAGGTTTTAAATTTATTCTTTAGCCACTGATCTGTTCTAAGGAATAGAAAAAGTAGCTAATGTTACCAATCAATATTCTATTCTTTTTCTATTTAGGGAAATAGAAGAGCAGAAAAATAAAAGGAATAGAATGGTTACCAAATAAGGGCAAAACCCCTTGTCAAATTTTTGCATTGATGCGTAATAGCCTTGAACTTCAAGAACTTACTTGATACTCCATATTTTTCCATAGTTGCATGTTATCAATTGAACTGTGAAATGTTTATAGGTTAATCCCATGATCTTTTGATGCTTTAAAAAAAAATGTGTGGTTAGTGGTTTTTTTTTCATAAGTGTTACCTGAAAATGGTCTTGCTTCTTTTTCTTGACTTGAATAATCGCTATTACATGGTTAATAAAATTAAACAAATAGAGAAGATGCATGGTGCCGAAATTGAGGAAATTTAGCAGCGGCTGTTTTGGTTAGGAAAAAAGAGGTGGTTGTTTTTAGGCAATACTTAATGGCCATGAGAACAAATAGACTAACAATTGCAACAAGGGTACGTTGTAACTTCTCAAAGTTGAAGTGCCTTTGCATAATTATGTCAAAGTTCAAGAGGTTAATCTTTACTTTTCTAAGTTAAGGGCCACTTAGCGAGGGTCGTGAAGCCCTCGCCCGAGGTTCCTAGGCCTCACTGGCCACTATAGGGAGAAGAAGCCAAGGAGGAAGAAGAGAAAAAAAATAAAGAAAAAGGAAAAAAAAAATTAGCAAAAATTTATAAAATAAAAATTTATTTAAAATTGCCATGTCAAAGCAGAAAGTGCATCTGGTTGGCTTCTAAAGTTGATTGCTGCCGATGTTTCAGACTACCGGTAAACCTTCTGACAATGTGAAAATCTCGTTGTCCACTCTTACATGAAATCGCCACCTCACGGAGTGAACAACTACTTGACTCTGTCATGTTGCGTATGATTCATGTTTTTTCTTTTTTCTTTTCCTTCAAAATTGCAATGCATGAATGTAATAGAATTAATCGAACAATAGAGGAATCCAATACACGAGACAACATTCAAAAGACACAAATCTAATGCCGACAATAGATTTCAAGACAAGGAAACAAGGACGAATCTAGCCCAGTCAATTTGAAATCAGTCAATTAACCTTGTGTAAGAAAACTAAGCAAACTGACTAATCTAATCCCAATCATGACAACACACGATCCAATTAGCATGCACCTTTACAACAGCGTTAAATTTCATGATGATGAACATATAATAATTAATGGGATAAGAACGGTAGGAGTGACATAACTTTTTTTTTTTCGCTCACTTAAGCACCACATCAGGTAAAATCGATCATTTAAGTACCACTTTTGGCAAATCATCCTACATGGATATTGTTTTCAATTTTCTTATTCTGACGTGGATATTTTCTAAAATTTTTAAATTTTTTATTAATTGTGTATGCTAGCATAGACGATGTCATGTAGGATGACTAACGTCCACGTCGGATTTTTTTGGTAAGGCAAATCGCAGATGACATTTGAGTGATCGATTTTTTAAATTTATGGCATTCAAGTAAGCACCGCGCAAAAGTTATAACATTATTAATATACTTATTTAAAAAATGCTTATATGTGTGTCTGTTAAATGAGTGATTATTTAAATAATTGGGAAAAAATATCAATTTAGTCTTATACCTTTCATACAAATATCGATTCAAATTTTTTTTTTGTCAATATAGTCTTACACATTTGCGCAATATTCAAATATAGTCTTTCTTGCAAATTGTGATGTGGAAATCAACAAATTGTCCACATTAGGGGTGAGCGCGGTTCCCGTTTCCCGGTTCTACCCTTAGTTCTCCTCTCCTGTCGTTCTTTGCCTCTGCCTCTGCCTCTGCCCCTACCTCGTCCCCAACGCTGCTCTTCCTTAACATCACTGCCAGACGCCACTTGCCCTCGACGTCGCCGCTGGATGCCGCTCGCCCTCGACGCCGTCCGGCCTCAGTTCTCTTCTCCCGTCGTTCTCTGCCTATGCCTCTGCCTCTGTCTCTGCCTTGCCTCTGCCTCGTCCCTGACGCCGCTTGCCCTTGACATCGTCGCCGACGCCATTGCCAGACACCACTTGCCCTTGAAGTCGCCATCGGACACCACTCGTCCCTCCGCTGGATGCCACTAGCCCCTCGTTCGCCCCACCCATGCCTCTCTCGACGCCATCACCCCCGCTCGCCTTGCTACTCAGCCGCTAGACGCCGCTTGCCTCTCAATCGCTAGACGTCGCTCACACTTGACACCGCCGCTGGACGCTGCTTGCCCCCGGTGGACGTTGCTCGCCGCTCGCCCCGACGCCGCTTGCCTAGGTGCCCCCCGACGCCGCTTGCCGCTCCTTTCCATGTCAACATATCCCCATTGATTGATACCAAGAGTAGTCAGATTCATGTTGTTTACCATGGTGCTCCTTCCTCTGTCAAAGTAGAGGTCAGTGTGTGACAAAGGGATCACTTAATGCTTCATAGTTAAGGATGTGTCGATAGTTCCAGACTTCTTTTTGTGAAATTTTTTCTGGTCTAGTCGACATTTATGTTTAAGCTTCATCTTAATGGAAGATACATTAATTTGCTTACTGCTATTCTCATGTGGCTTTGTTTTGCTATGAGAAAATTAGGAAGGATCAATCTGGTTATTTACTACGAAAGAGTTCGAAAGGTTCCCGCCCTTTCACTGTCCAAGCAAACCACTCCGATTTTTCTGAAGGTATGAGTTACTGCATAGACAACAGAGTCTTTTAATGTAATTGACATAATTTGATGTCTAACCATCCCTCTTTATGTTAAACCCGAACTGCAGGTATTGAGATTGGTGATGAGCTCGTTATTGATGGAGGCATGCCAAGTTTTGAAGTCGTTGAAAAGATTGGGAATGATTTGAAGTGCAAGTGCATAGATTTTGGTTTGTTTCTATCTTGCGCAAAGTTAAGCTTTTGGTGAGATGGGAAGCTTGTTAAGAAGAATTACAAATTGCCTACTCTGTCAAGAAAGGTGGATTTCATAATCCTTGTTTCTTGTGTATATTCCTCGGACATTACTGTTTTTGGTAGTTCTTTGACGCTTTAAGTGTCTTGTTCTTGCTTCAATGTGGTGGACATTCTGCGTGGTGTTCATTCATTGCTGGGTCATTGAATTTTATAGTCGATCATAAGAAAATATGAGAAAAGGAGAAATCCTAGATTCACATGCATTTCCATTTGTGCTAAAATTTGCAAGAAATGAGGGACAAAAGTTGGTTTTGGCAAACCATTAATAGACCTAAACCTCGTAACTTCATTTATAAAATCTTGTTGTGGCCCCTTATTTCCTTTCTTCTAAAGTAGGTGATTCATAATATTGTCAGTTGAAGAGTTATCCACGGGTTACACATACTATATCAGTATTTCCATTGCATGGGATGGGGTTGAAGACTTACCACATGCCCTCAGCACTTCATAGTAATGTATTGATGCCGTTACCATCTAAATCATTGATACCTTCACATTTGATGGAAACAGTGGTGAATATAAACCTGAGTAGTAAGCTTTGTTTTACAAGGATGGATAGGAAAAGGGACTCATCTGCTGGGAAGTATATGAATGGAGATGAGAGGATTACTAAGCTGGTTTTATCTCTTCTTGATTCCCACTAATTAAACAACATAGTACTGATGTCATAAATTCTAATTTGACGCTCCTTGATCCTCTCATTGTCATTAAGTAATCTGATTGGTGTGCGTAGATGGAGAAATTGCATTGCAAGCCTACAATTCATGATTTCAAATACAAAAAATCCACGAATTCCTTTCAAGTTTGTTACTTCACCGTATTATAAGGCTGATTTGCAGGACTGGGCTGACATAAACTTTGGAATTGATGAAGGCGTAGACTTCATTGCAATGTCATTTGTAAATGATGCTAATGTTGTCCGCAACCTTAAGGATTACATGTCCACCAAATCATCCAAACAAGTTGAAGTGGTGCATGAAGTACTCAAGAAAGGAAGCCCTTTAGTTCTGAATTGGCTAAGAATATTACTAGTTGCCTATTTCATCCTATGGTCTAATTCATTGATTAGGTGCCAAAAAAGAAAAAAGAAAAAAGAACCTGTTGGAACCTGAAACTGACCCTGGAACCTGTGACAAGGTAGGTTTCAGGTTCTTGGTTCTGACGGGAAGGTTTCAGGTTCCAAAAAATGAGGAACCTGTACCCAAGGATAGGTTCCAGGTTCCAGACGGAACCGAATCGGAACCGAGAATCTCTCACCCCTAGTCCACATCACATGCCACTTAGGCCGGCCATTAATGATTAAACACCACATTAGTGATTTTTGGTGACAATTGGCGGAAAAGACTACATTGAAATATGGCCTAAAAGTTTATGACTACATTGGCATAACCAAAACGTAGGTCAGATTAAGTGGAATAATTACTTGTTGACAAGAAAATTATGATAATTGTAATTGCATTATAAGACAAGCTAATCAAATCTTTGGCAAATATATATTTTTTGTCAATTCTAAATGCATCAAAATTTTCAAATAAGGAGAAGAAAAAAGTGTAAGAAATAATTTAAAATATGGGGCCTACAAGAGATATTGTGGTCAGTTAAAGGTAAAAGAGGATGTCGGAAATCAAAAAATAGATACCATGAGCCTTTATGTGTTTATCCTTTTCACATAATTGCTCATTTAAATAGTAAACCTAACATGCTTATTTATATTTGAGTTGACACAAATAAAATAGGAGAGAGTTCGATTTCTAGAGTCAAGGGCCATTAAGTGGTTTGGAAAAAGGAGAGGCGAATGAGGTAATTTATAATTAATACCATTTATGTATTAATACATAATAATTATTTTGACTATATTTTTTAATTTTGATCTTTGTTGAAAATTAAATTTAAAATATTTTTGAATTTTATATGCAATGTGCCTCATTCATAAGAAGTACCTAGTTTTCTATATATGGTACCACCTTCTATTAATATGTTTTATAATTAATGCGAGACATTTGTCTACGTGGGACCCTTATGGTAAAGTTCATAAGGATAGTTGCATTGGCCCTCCCTAACCTTTTCACTTATAAATAACAATGCTGGGACAAAGACAATAGGATTGCCATAACTTTTGTATGGAACTCACCTAACTACCATAACTATTTTCTTTTTTTCGTTCACTTTAGGTGCACATCGGAGTGTCATTTGTAGCAAATATGCTACATGAATTTTTTCTTTTTTCTTTTTGTTAATTTTCCATTTTGTGTTGATTTTTTTATTTTTGAATTTTTTTATTAATTGTTCATGTCAACACCAATAGTGCCATGTAGAATGACCAACATCCACGTCGGATTTTCAGATGAGGCATTTCATCAATGACACTTAAGTGATTGATCTTTCAAATTTATAGCACTCCAATGAGCAAAAAAAAAAAAGTTATGGCTCGAGCGCTGTATGAAAGTTATGACACTTCTGGTGTACTTACCTCACAATTAATAATGACATGTGGTTTTCAATCAATGTACAAATTCAATTAGCTTTCTAATTCAACCAACATTCAATTAGCGTTCAAGAAACATGCAAATCTAATCAGCGTTCTAATTCAATCAATCATGGCCTTCCATCCCCAAATAGTAGGTAGTCAAGAGAACTATTAAGACCTTTTAGAAAATGCTAAGTGCTAGTGTAATTGGTTTTAATTGTAGCTAGGAGGTTCACTTGCATCTACTTGAGTTCCCCTATGATAATAGCTATTAGCGAAGAATCGGCATGACTCTATTCTAATGTTACATGAGTTGTTATAGAGAGACTTTGGATTGCACAAAGTCAGACCGAAGTCTTATGTAGATAAGAGGCCACAACCTTTAGAGTTTGAAATTAGAAATAAGTTTTTACCGAAAGTTTCACCAATGAAAGGAGTAGCTTGGAATTGAAGCAATCAACTCGATGCATTGGGATCGCTTCAACTTGGAGTAAGCCTTTATCATCCCCTTTTAACTACTTTGCATCATTACTTGTTATAGCAAGTCAAATAGGCAATCCCTATATTCCACATGAATCGCGTTAGGTTGGTGATGCGTGTGCCAAAAATGGGAGAATCATCAAACAAAATTTGAAATCATAGTGATTAGAGTGAAGTTCACAGGATGCTTAATTTGAGTAGTGATTGAGAAACAAAAATTTAACACTTGGCCTATATATTCTTATCTTCTCAACTAAAGCATATTATACTCATGCTAGTACGAATACTGGACCAAACTTTGCCGCTTTACTTCTCCCTCGGGCAAATGCAAATGATTGCTTGACAATTATGCATTTAAAAGTGGTGTTGTGAGCATAACATCATGGATGTTTTGAATAGCACACTGTTTTCTAATTCCTTGTAAAGTTATGCAAGGTAAATAGGTGCTTCTGAACTAGATTCCTATATTTTTCGACCAAAAGAAAAGAACAAACTTAGATTCCTATCCCAAGTGAGTGCTTATAAAATGGCAGTTCTGAAGACGATGGAGGTAAATTCAAGGCTAATGCTGTTTTGCCTTACTTTGTCCTCTCCATATATAATCCTAAGCGTGACCGCTCTTCGATACGACGTCGACCTTTCGGTGCCAACAGTTCAAGTTCAACCATGGGGATTTGGCTGCTCACCCAAAACATTCGTGCAATGTGGAAGGAGTGGGAGTTGCGGTTGCTCATCCTCCTTAGCTTGTTCGTCCAGTTGACCCTCGCGAGTTTGGGTAGCAAGAGGAAAACCAGTTCCACGTACTGGGTCCAATTTGTGGTCTGGACGACCTACCTATTGGCCGACTCCATCGCAATCCTCACGCTCGGCGTCCTCTCGAACCGCCTGGCCAACATCAAGGAAATGAAGGGGACGTTGGATCCAAAGAGCCAGATTACAGCGTTCTGGGCGCCGTTTCTTCTCCTCCACTTGGGCGGGCCCGACACAATCACCGCTTATGCCCTGGCGGACAACGAGCTATGGCTGAGGCAGTTGGCGCGGTTTTGCGTCAAGCTAGGACTAGCGTCTTACATTTACTTCATGGCCTTGTCGGGGTCTGCACTGTCCATATTGGCGCAGGGTATGATCCTGGTGGGGTTCATCAAATATGCAGAGAGGACATTGTGTATGTACTTAGCGAGCAGCAGTCGACTTCGAGATTTGTTGCAGCCGGTTCCCAAAATAGGTCCCGTGTACTCTAGGAAAATGGAGCAGTACGCTCTGAAGAAAGAGGAAGGTTACCGGGTCAGAACTGAAGAGGTCACAGAGATTGAGGATTTCTCAGTGTATATCGGTCAAGCCTACGAAGAAGAAAAAGCCAGGACTCTGGTCCAAGCCTATGAGTTGTTCAAGATCTTCAAGCTTCTCTTCATGGGCCTGGTCCTCAACTCTGGCGACCTCAAGGCCAGTAAGCGCGTGTTCATGGATCCGGGCATGAATTCGAAGAAGGCTTTCGAGATCGTGGAGATCGAGCTTGGGTTCATGTACGATCTGCTTTACACCAAGGTGCCGCTGTTGAACCGTGCTTGGGGCATCATTCGGTGGATCATCAATCTCTCGGTGCCGTGTACCGTGTTGGTATTACTCGTCTTACAAGATAGGAAGAGTTACGCTAAAGTTGACGTCCGTATAACTTTCTTGCTTTTAAGTGTGACTATACTTTTAGAGATTTACTCGCTTCTTCAAGCATTTTCATCCGATTGGGTCGACCGCTGGCTGCTTCAGAGACCCAGGGGATCCACAATTTCGTCTGCCGTCGGTTTTCTCCGGTTCTTGCCAAACCAAAGATGGGAGCATTCCGTGGCCCAGCTTAGCTTCTTGAGATTAATCATTGGGAAGAGAAACAGGATCTTCCAAAAGTGCGCAAGGCTCAAGTTAGACGAGAAGGTGGGGAATAATTTCAACATCACTTACAGAGAGTTTAAGATGAACAGCAAAGAATGGATCCTCAGTCACTTGAGGGAATTGCCGGAAGAGAGGAGGTTGGTGACTCTCAAGGAGGAGGTGAGCCGACTACTGAAGGTGTCAAACCTCGGTCATCTGACATGGAGTGTGGAAGCGGTGGGGTTCGAGCAAAGCATCATCATCTGGCATATCGCCACTGAGCTCTGTCACTATGAGGACCGTGACAGGATGAAGGACGAAATGTCGGAATACGTCACAGAATTCAAGATGAGTAAGTTGGTCTCTCGGTACATGCTCTATCTTTTAGTATTCCATCCTTCCAAGTTGCCAATGGTGATTGGAGAGATTCGATACCAAGACACTTTGGTCGACGCTCAGAAGTTCTTTGAGGACCGGAAAGAGGACACGAAAAAGGCACCCCCTTCGGGTCGTTGCGGCTGCAACAAAGCACACAAGTCAAGAGAGTCGCGCCATCTGTGCAAAGTCTACCGTCTTCTTCTCCAAATGAGAACTGACCTCCCCCCACATAAGTTGCGTGCAGACAAAAGCACGTCAGTGCTGTTTGACGCGTTCCATCTCGCATGCCAGTTAATGGAAGACGACAGGAAATGGAACGCGATCAGCAGGTTCTGGGCAAAGATGCTGATATGCTCGGTTCGCGAAACCAAAGGGTACGAACACTGTGACAGCCTGAGCAAAGGAGGAGAGCTTCTCAGCCATATATGGCTTCTCATGGCACATCTCGGCATAGTGCAAACAGTCCACCCTCCCGGAGGAGACTGCATTACCAAACTGATCGTGAAGTAGAACTTTCAGGTGAAATGTGTCTTTTGGTTAAACTGAAGTTATTTGAGTAAGATACATAAGTTGAGCTCATCATGTAAAGATGGTGAGGGAGTTTATTTCGCTGTTTCGTTGTGCTTGGAGTGTCAGGAAATAATTAATCTGTGTATCAGTAGTGCACCAGATGCATTTCACTGAAACCCAGCCAAACTAGGATGGATAACATGAGTCCCTTTAAAGGGGTCGGTAACTTTCGATCTATTGGCAATTAGTAACTCCTTACCGTAATCAATTTTCACTCTGATTTGGTAAGTTTTTAATTTTGAGAAAGTATGTGTCTCTCTGCGAGACTGAGAATCGTAATTTTTTTAGAGTGATTTCTAAGTTTCAATTAAGAAAAGTAACTTTCGATCTATCAAAATTACTAGCTAACTTGTCCACTTGGTTAACAAAATTTTACCTAGATAAAATTCAAGTTCAGGGCCCATTTTCACCTATATTACTTCTAGATACAACTTTTTCTAAAAAAATTATAATAAAAAGAAAAGATGAGTACTATGAAAGTCTCAAAACTTGTTGTGGAAATGCATCTTAAAGTTTCTAAAAAGTGTAATCAAGTTCTAAATTTTATTCAATTAGAGCAATCAAGTACTTATGTTAACTCCGTCCAATTAGAGTGACAAAAAATGCTAGTGTGGAATTTTTATATATAATTCAAACTCATCATAATAAAGAGTCAAACTTTAAGAAAAAGGCCAACATAATAAAAAATTTAAAAAATAAGTAAAATATAACATGAGGAGACTACGAGTGATTGGTACTAATGTGGGCAATTCCTACTCTGGAATTGGGAACTGCTCATTAGTTTTATGGACCCACCTGAGAATCAAACTGGTCAAAATGTCTCCACATATATTGAAAATTCCACGTAAATATTTGCATTACTGAAATTGGATGGAGTTAACGAAAATACTTGATAGCATTAATTGGATGAATTTTTAGACTTAATTGCACTTTTTGAAGTGTTCAAGACTCAATTGGACAAACATGGAGCATCATTTGAAGTGGATTGTGAATGGAGAGAAAGTGAGACGCTATCTCGCCAAGTTTGCATCTTCGCCCTCCAAAAGATGATATTCTGTCGAAAGTTCTTTGGATAAATTGGGTTTTGCATTTTAGCCCCTTGGGCCTGCTTCTTTGGCCCATTTACGTAGTTGGGTTTAATGGCCCATCCAATTTGGAGACCCAGAATTGTACTTAATTGAATGGAGAGATTTACTCAAAACCTCCGAACTTTTGCATCATTGTGCGATAGCCTCAAACTTTAAGAAGTTACTCAAAATTGCAATGCATGAATGTAGTAGAATTAATCAAACAATAGAGGAATCCAATCCACATGAGACAACATTCAAAAGACACAAATCTAATGCTGACAATACATTTCAAGACAAGGAAACAAGGATGAATCTAGCCCAATCAATTTGAAACCAGGCAATTGACCTTGTGTAAGAAAACTAAGCAAACTGGCGAATCTAATCCCAATCATGACAACACGCGATCCAATTAGCATGCACCTTTACAACAACGTTAAATTTCATGATGATGAACAGATAATAATTAATGGGATAAGAACGGTAGGAGCGACATAACTTCTTCTTTTTTCCGCTCACTTAAGTGCTACATTGGGTAAAATCAATCATTTAAGTACCACTTTTGGCAAATCGTCCTACATGGATATCTTTTTCAATTTCCTATTTTGGCGTGGATTTTGTGGTAAGGCAAATCGCAAATGACATTCGAGTGATCGATTTTTTAAACTTATGGCATTCAAGTAAGCACCGCGCAAACGTTATGACACTATTAATATACTTATTCAAAAAAGGCACATATATGTGTCTGTTAAATGAGTGATTATTCAAATAATTAGAAAAAATTATCAATTTAGTCTTATACCTTTCATACGAATATCAATTCAATTTTAACTTTCTGATTTTGTCAATATAGTCCTACACATTTGCGCAATATTCAAATATAGTATTTCTTGCAAATTGTGATGTGGAAATCAACAAATTGTCCATATCAGCATGCCACTTAGGACAGCTGGTAATGACTAAACCCCACATTAGTGATTTTTGTTGACAATTGGCGGGAAAGACTACGTTGAAATATGACCTAAAAGTTTATGACTACATTGGCATAACCAAAAATAGGTCTAATTAAGTGGAATAATTACTTGTTGACAATAAAATTATGATAATTGTAATTGCATTATAAGACAATCTAATCAAATCTTTGGCAACTATTTTTTTTTTGTCAATTTTGAATGCATCAAAATTTTCAAAAAAGGAGAAGAAAAAAAATATACGAAATAATTTTAAATATGGGACCTGCAAGAGATATTGTGGTCAGTTTAAGGTCAAAGAGGATGTCGAAAGTCAAAAAATAGATACCACGAGCCTTTATGTGTTTATCCTTTCCACATAATTGCTCATTTAAATGGTAAACCTAACATACTTATTTATATTTGAGTTGACACAAATAAAATAGGAGACTTAGATTCTAGAGTCAAGAGCCATATGGTGGTTTGGAAAAAGGAGAGGCGAATGAGGTAATTTACAATTAACACAATTTATGTATTAATACATAATAATTGTTTTGATTATATTTTTTAATTTTGGTCTTTGTTGAAAATTACATTTACAATATTTTTGAATTTTATATGCAATGTGCCTCATTCATAAGATGTACCTAGTTTTATATATACGGTACCACCTTCTATTAATATGTTTTATAAATAATTAATTAATTAATGCGAGACATTTGTCTACGTGGGACCCTTATGGTAAAGTTCATAAGGATAGCTGCATTGGCCCTCCTTAACCTTTTCACTTATAAATAACAATGCTGGGATAAAGACAGTAGGATTGCCATAACTTTTGTATAGATCTCACCTGAATACCATAATTTTTTTTTCACCACTTTAGGTGCACATCGGAGTGTCATTCGCATCAAATCATCCTACACAAATTTTTCTTTTTTTGTTAATTTTCCATTTTGTGTTGATTTTTTATTTTTGATTATTTTATTAATTGTTCATGTTAGCACCAACAGTGTAATGTAAGACAACTAATATCCACGTCGGATTTTCCGATGAGGTATTTCACTAATGGCACTTAGGTAATCAATCTTTCAAATTTATAGTACTCAAATGAGCAAACACAAAGTTATGGCTCAAGCGCTGTATGAAATTATGGCACTTCTAGTGTACTTATTTCACAATTAATAATTACATGTGGTTTTCAATCAGTGTACAAATTCTAAGCTTTCTGATTCAACCAACGTGTAAGTTTGATCAGCGTTCTATTCAAGAAACATGCAAATCTAATCAGCGTTCTAATTCAATCAATCATGGTCTTCCATCCCCAAATAGTAGGTAGTCAAGAGAACTATTCAAACCTTTTAGAAAATGATAAGTGCTAGTGTAATTGGTTTTAATTGTAGTTAAGAGGTTCACTTACATCTAGTTGAGTTCCCCTGTGATAATAGCTATTAGCGAAGAATCGGCATGACTCTATTCTAATGTCACATGAGTTGTTATGGAGAGAATTTGGACTGCACAAAGTCAGACCAAAGTCTTATGTAGATAGATAAGAGGCCACAACCTTTTAGAGTTTGAAATTAGATATAAGTTTTCCCTGAAAGTTTCAACCAATGAAAGGAGTAGCTTGGAATCAAAGCAATCAACTTGATACATTGGGATCACTTCAACTTGGAGTAAGCCTTTATCATCCTCTTTTAACTTCTTCATATCATTACTTGTTATAGCAAGTAAAATAGGCAATCCCTATATTCCACATGAATCGCGTTAGGTTGGTGATGCGTGTGCCAAAAATGGGAGAATCATCAGACAAAATTTGAAATCATAGTGATTAGAGTGAAGTTCACATGATGCTTAATTTGAGTAGTGATCGAGAAACAAAAATTTAACACTTGGCCTATATATTCTTATCTTCTCAACTAAAGCATATTATACTCATGCTAGTACGAATACTGGACCAAACTCTGCCGCTTTACTTCTCCCTCGGGCAAATGCAAAGGATTGCTTGACAATTATGCATTCAAAAGTGGTATTGTGAGCATAACATCATGGATGTTTTGAATAACGCACTATTTTCTAATTCCTTGTAAAGTTATGCAAGGTAAATAGGTGCTTCTGAACTAGATTCCTCTCTTTTCGATCAAAAGAAATAATTTTAAAAAAAAAACAAACTTAGATTCCTATCCCAAGTGAATGCTTATGAAATGGCAGTTCTGAAGATGATGGTGGTAAATTCAAGGCTAATGCTATTTTGCCTTACTTTGTCCTCTCCATATATAATCCTAAGTGTGACCGCTCTTTGATACGGTGCCGGATAGTTGCGCCTTTCGTCTAATGTCACATGAGTTGTTAGAGAGGAACTTTGGACTACACAAAGTCAAGACCGAAATCTTGTGCAGAGAAGTAGCTTTGACCTTTAGAGTTTCAGCTTAGAGATCATGTTTTCCAAAAAGTTTAACCAATGAAAGGAGTAGCTTGGAATCAAAGTAATCAACTTAATGCATTAGGATTGCTTCAACATAGAGTGAGCATTTATCGCTCTCTTTTGGCCTTTTTGTGTGTCTTTACTTTGGCATGGCAAGCCAAATAAGAGATTTATATATTCCACATGAATCATGTGAAGCTGGTGATGCGCGCCGAATAGAGTGTGAAAATGATAGTGATTAGAGTGAAGTTCATAGGATTCCAATTTGAGTAGTGATTGAGAAACCAAATTTTAACACTTGGCCTATATTCCGATCTTCTCAATTAAAGCAGATTATACTTATGCTAGTATGAATGTCGGAATCTGATTTTGTTGCTTTTCTTTGCCGTTGGGAAAATATGGGGAATTGCCTGAAAATTATGCATCTAAAAGTGATGTCACGAGTGCCGTGTTGTGGATGTTTTGGAAAGCGCATTGCTTTTGCGTTTCTTGTAATGTAATGCAGGGTAAAGAGGTGCTTCTGAATTTGATTCCTATACCAAAATTAATGCTTATAAGATGCTGAGGCAAATTTGAGACTAATGCTGTTTTGCCTTGCTTTATCCTCTCCATAGATTATCCTAATTTTGACTGCTCTTTGAGAAGGCGCCTCGTATCACGCCTTTAGGTGCCGACATTTTGAGTTCAACCATGAGATTTTGGCTGCTCGTCCGAATCACTCGTGAACTGTGGAAGGAGTGGGAGCTGCGGTTGCTCATCCTCCTCAGCTTGTTTGTCCAGTTGAGCCTTGCGACTCAAGGCAGCAGGAGGAAATCCATCTACAAGAGCAGCAACCAATTCCTGGTCTGGACGTTGTACCTATTGGCCGAGTCCATCGCAATCGTAACACTTGGTGTCCTTTCGAACCGCTTGGCCAACATCCAGGAAACGAAGGGGACATTCGATCCGAAGAGCCAGATCACAGCATTTTGGGCGTCGTTCCTTCTCCTCCACTTGGGCGGGCCCGACACGATCACCGCATTTGCCCTGGCAGACAACGAGCTATGGTCAAGGCAGTTGGCGCGGCTTTGCGTCGAGGTAGGGCTAGCGTGTTACATTTACTATATTGCCTTGTCGGGGTCTGCGTTATCGATGATAGCCAAGGGTATGATCCTGGTGGGGTTCATCAAATATGCCGAGAGGGCATTGTGTTTGTATTTGGCGAGCAAAGATCGATTTCGAGATTCGATGCGTTCTCTACCCAATTGCGGTCCCATATACCCTAGGAGAATTGAGCAGTATTTTCTGAAGAGAGAGGAAGGTTACCAGGTCGGAGTCGATGAGGTCATAGAATTTTCGGCGCCAGAGAGCCTCTCAGTGAGCGGTCAAGCCTCCGATGAAAAGACTCTGCTCAAAGCCTATGAGTTGTTCAACATCTTCAAGCTTCTCTTCGTGGGCCTGATCCTCAACTCTGGCAACCTGGCCACCAGTAAGCGCATTTTCATGGACCAGAACATGGATTCAGTGACTGCCTTCGGGATTGTCGAGATCGAGCTCGGGTTCATGTATGACCTGCTCTACACTAAGGCGCTGTTGCTGAACTGTGTTTGGGGCATCATCCGTTGGGTCATTGGTCTTTCGGTGCCCTGTGCCGTGTTGTTATTATTCTCCTTACAGGATAAGAAGGATTACCCCAAAGTTGACATCTGTATAACTTTTTTGCTTGTAAGTGTGACTATACTTTTAGAGATTTACTCGCTTCTTCTGGTGATTTCATCCGATTGGGTTGACCGCTGGCGGCTTCAGAAACCCGAGAGATCTATGATTTCGTCCGCCATCACTTCTCTCCGGTTCTTCCCAAATAAAAGATGGTCGAATTCTGTGGCCCAGTTCAGCCTCTTGGAATTTTCTATCAGGAAAGGAAGCAGGATCGTCCCCAAGTATCAGTTGCTCACCAAGTTCGACATGAAGGTGGAAAAGAACTTCTATATCGGTCACAAAGAGTTCAAGAACAATGTCAAAGGATGGATCTTCGATCACATGAAAAAAACGGTCGACGGTCTGGAATTGACCCACAGATCGAAGAGCATGTTGGAGAGTATTAAGTTGAGGGCAAGCGATATACTGAAGAAGTCAAACTACAACAAAGAGCTGGCGTGGAGTGTGAACAAGGAGTTTGACGAGAGCATCCTCATCTGGCACATCGCCACTGAGCTCTGTTACTACAAGGACCGCGGCAATAAGCATGGCGAAATCTCGGAAGACCTCGTGAGCTTCAAGATGAGTAAGCTGGTTTCT
This sequence comes from Eucalyptus grandis, assembly GCF_016545825.1. Taxonomy (NCBI): domain Eukaryota; kingdom Viridiplantae; phylum Streptophyta; class Magnoliopsida; order Myrtales; family Myrtaceae; genus Eucalyptus; species Eucalyptus grandis. The sequence goes on from NC_052612.1 coordinate 22,802,970, forward strand.
AGGTACATGCTCTATCTTTTAGTGTTCCATCCTTCCATGTTGACGACAGGGATAGGGGTGCAACAATACGAAGACACTTTGGTCGATGCTCAGACGTTCCTCGAAGAAAAGCAAGCGGTTTTGCCGAAGAAGGAAGGCCGCAGCTTATCCTTCAGGAACAAGGCACATGACCACACTGATGATTACGGCTGCAGCAATGCGCACAAGTCAAGAGAATCACAAGATCTATGCGAAGTCTGTCATATTCTGCTCAGAGTGAGAACTGACCCTCACCTGCCCGCTTGGAAGATGCGGGGAGACAAAAGCATGTCGGTGCTGTTTGACGCATGCTTTCTTGCGTACCAGTTGAATGATATCCCCAGGAAATGGGACATGATCGGCCAGTTCTGGGCGAGCATGCTGATGTCTGCGGCTTGCCAAAGCAAAGGCTACGAACACTGTGAGAGCCTGAGCAGAGGAGGAGAGCTTCTCAGCCAGGTTTGGCTTCTCATGGCGCATGTCGGCATAGCGCTGCCAGAACAAACTCCCAGAGCAAGACGCATCACCAAACTGGTCTTGAACTAGAAGTTCGTGTGGAATGTGTCTTTCGGTTAATTTAATGTTACCTGAGTAAGATAAATAAGTTAAGTTCGTCATCTTGAGATGGCGAGGGACTTTAATTCCATATTTTTGTACTTGGAGTTGTCAGGAAATAATGAAACTATGTACCAGTTGTTCACCAGAGGCATTACACTGAAGCCAAGCAAACTGGGATGGAAAATCTGAGTCCCTCATAGTGATTAGTAACTTTTGACCCATTCGCAGTTAGCCCCACTCCTCCATGTGGTTAGTAACTTTTCGTATGGTGATTTGGTTAGTAAATCCTTACCGCAATCAATTTTCACCCGATTCGTAAGTTTTTAATTTTAGGAAAGCAAGTGTCTATCGCCAGAATGAGACTAGTAATTTTGTTTAGAGTGATTCAAAAGTTTCGATAGTAGCTAGCTTGTGCGTGCGGTTGATAACTTCTTACTGGGCCCAAGATTTGCGGTCTTGTTACGGTTCTTTCTCCCATTTTTTAAAGTGAAAATATTTAAGTTTCGGAAAATTATCAAAAATTCATTATATATGATTATATGAGACAATATTTGTATAGTTTAAAAAGCTTTCTTAGTGTTTCGTGATGAATACAGGTAAAAGTATGAGGAGCACAAAACCTATGGAAGATTAAAAAGTAACTTTTTATCCGTTAAAAATTGAGAAAATTATCAAAAATGTCCTAAAGCTATTGCAATTATATCAATTTAGTTCAAAATTTTTTTTTGACTAATTCAGTACTAAACCTTTTGTATTTGTGCTAATTCAATCCATCCGACTGGGATTAAGCGTATTCTAGGAGAATGGAATAAGGAACTTTAATGGATAATTAGGGCAACAAAGGGCAAAAATTTGGTAGCAAGACTCCTCAAGGTGTCCCTTCTAGCGACCATATATAGCATTTAGATGGAGGGTAACCATATGCGATTTCTAAACAAGTCAACCGACATGTATATTATTTTGGCTTACATGTGTAAATATGTAAGGGTAGAGAGACTTTCCTAGATAAATGTTGTTTTGGCTACTATGTGGATGCTTCCTCCCTCTATCTTTTCGACTTATTAGCTCTATTTGTAATGCGGGGGAATGCCCTTAGCTGCTGTTCTTCATCTGCTTTATAATACTTACATTTCACACACACAAAAGAAAAAAAGATCGGAAAAGGGAGGGGATCCACAACTTTGTGTCTTTTTTCATAAGATACAAGAGCAAAAACATGGCCAAAAAGCATGTGCAGTCCTCGAATTTGCTCGTGTGGAGCAAGGAAAGCATATTTCCTAGTCATAAAGAAAGGAAAGCAAATTTTAGGCCAAGGAGATATCTTGATCCACATCAAAATTTATGTTGCCACATGAGTTATAGCAACAAGAGAGGGGCTAAGACAATGACCGGAAAACTTACTGAAAATGGGATAGGGAATCTATTCATTCCTTAGAACCAAAACTCAGGGCTTGATTAAGGGGTGTGGAGAACAAATACCTGAAGAAACCCAGCGAACAAATTCCACCGACAATACGAGGCAAATATCCCCATCATATCATTAACTAAGAATGACACGAAGAGTATATAAAACAAAAATAATAAAGCCACTTGACATGCATTTTCTAATTCACGGCAATTAGACTGCGCTTTCATTTTCCCAGTGGATCAAACAGCAGACAGATAAAATGACATGAAGCGACAACTTACTTCGAAGCGGGAGTTGCCAAATTGGTTGACAGGAAAAAAAAAAAAAAAAAAACATATACATAGAAATATACGCCAACAACTAAACAAAGATACATTGAGATGTTCATCCTGGCTAGATACTGTCTAGTAATCAACTCACGCCACAATTCAGCTCGGCAGCCCAAAACAGCACGCGGATCATAAAACACTCGAATCGCAACATTAATCTAATCTAAGAGCAGAGAAAGCAGCCGACTCACAAGCATTTGGTTTTCCAATATAGTGGGCTTGGGCTATGTGATATCCTTGATTTCAATTCTTATTTTGGTTCTAACTAGTAGGCCAAGTATCGTACACCGATGTTGGGAATAGGCCATTAGTCGGTCTTAGTTCGTTATGGGCCATTTAGCCTGTTCAGGAAATAGGCGGCTAAGAAATTAGTTGTGGGACGATCACGCATTATCACGGATCGATCAATGGATGGTTATAGATTGATTTTGCATGGCCATGTACCGGTCACGGGTGACTTCGCACGGTCATTGTACCAATTGTGAATGACCATAAATTGACTCAATGCGACTCTATGTCGAGGCAAATTGATCGATCTCACATGATTAGATGACAATTGATCATCAACTATGGATTTATTTAATTGGACATGGATCAGTTTCGAACTGACCATGAACTGTGGTGCAAGACTTTAAGGACGTGCATGGTTGCGTTCTTTTTTTCTGTTTATGAACAAAAATTATGTTTTTTTGTTCCCGAAAACAAAAAAAAAAAAGAACAAAAACACATTTGTTTACGTTTTTATTCAAAATCTGTTTTTTTGCTCCCCAGAACAAAATTAGAATAGAAATAAGAAAAAAATTATTTTTTTGTTCTAGAAACATTTTTGAAGAACAAATTTTCTCTCTCCTTTCTTTTCTTCTCTTTCTTTTTCTTCTTCTTTTCTTCTTCTTTTTTCTTTGGCTGATCGCCAGCCTCGGCCATGGCTAGCGACCGGCCGTCGAGGGCTGGCAACCTCACCGGAGTGTCGCCAGCCCCCAGCCTGGCGATGCTCGGCCTCGCCTTGGCTAGGCAAGCTTGAGCTCGCCCGGCCACGAGCAAGCTCGGCCTCGCCGAATCTTGGCGAGGCTGCCGGTCGCCCGATCTCGGCATGGCCGGCAACTAGCCAAAAGAAGGAAAGAGAAAAAAAGAAAAAATAAAGAAAAAAAGGAAAAATAAAATTAAAATATTAAAATATTAAAAGAAACAAAAAAAGAATATAAATTTACCAAACGTGTTTCTATTCATTTTTTATTCTCGAAACAAGTTTACCAAATGCGTCTTTTTGATCAAAAATTGTTCCGGAACGAGAAATAGTTATTTCATTTCATTAGGAAACAATTTTTGAACAAAAATACAAACAAACGCACTCTAAGCTAGCCATGAGACTAGGCCTAGGATCAGTTGACTAGCCCAAGGACTGGAGGACCTAGCCGAGTGCCCTTTTTACATGTTAAGAGGGAATTCTAAATTTGGTTTCGCCCATTAACCTCGGTTGCATATGGCTTTATTATTTTTAGTGGACGCATTAAAAAGATTTTTAAAAAAATTGAGATTTGGGTTTCCGATCACGACAGAGCTCGTTTCTCAACTAATAAATGTCATTTTTCATTTCTTTCTTATGTATTATGGCTTTTAAGCAATTTTCAATTCATTTTCAAGAAAAACCTAAAAGGTCAAATGATTGACTTTTGGGTTGATTTTTTTATCAACCTCATGACCAAAAGTCAACGCTTGGTTAAAAATTGGCTTTTGTCCAAAAAAAATGCCATTTAGCTTTAATGTCACTTTTCTTGAATTAATTTTTAAAAAATTCAAAGATTTGGCTTAAAAATTAACTTTTTATGAAAAGTCAACCAAATGATTAACTTTTGGTCAAATTTTCACTAAAGAATTAGAAAAATTAAAAATCCACAGAACACTTCTTTTTAGTATTAATTTAATTTGTGTGCCGAAAATTTCATAAAATTCGATTAATAAACCTTATTTTCTGAATTTTTTGGTTTTAGGTTCTAAATCGACCAACAATAAAATTACTTTTGTTTTAGCCATAATTAGGTGTAGTTCCTTTTATGACATTTGGTTTAGGGACTATTTTAAATTCACTCGGTCATTCAATTTCATGAATTGCCATATTGAAAAGAGAATTGCCATTTTAAGTCCTAATTAGTGGGTTAAAATCGATTCTTCATGATTTACGAACAGACAATTATTTTCCACTCATTTTCTTAAGACAATGCCAAATTTGGGGTCAATTTTGAGAAATTCACAAGAAAATTTCCCAATTTTAGGGATTTCACTCTTTTGAAGATAAGAAAATCGAGCTGTCGAGACTCAATCGAAGAAATTTAGATTGACTCATTCAAGACTATAGTTCAATTGCATGAATCTAGGTCCAATTTCAATATTAGACCTTGATTCATTTTTTGCCTTAGTTTTGGCACTCAAACTCAAAGTCAATTTGAATACATTAGGTGATCCTACACATGAGTAGTTAGTTAAATAGGTCTATTACAATATTAATTGAATTCAATTTCAATTAATTTGTAATTTTGCCCATAAAATTACAAAATTGCTTATTTTAGCCCTTAAGGCTCGATCTTATGTACCCATGATTTTAGTCTATTGCTTTTCATGATATGCACAATTAGATCAATAGAGAGTCCATAGATTACATATACGGAGTTTAATTGGCTTAATTTTATCAAAATCATACGATTTCTCCTCAAATCATGCAAGTTTTCTTTTCCATTTGGTTCTTGAGAGACCAAATTGCATAAATTTTGAATTCACAAGGGTCACACAGGTGTGAGCTAGCAAAAACCAGCCATAATCGATCAAACCGATGTGAACCAGTTTGACTAATCCAACCGGCTGTCAGCGAGGTAGACTGGTCTAGCACCTTGTCAACCGGTTCTGGACCTTAGGTAACTAGTTTCGAGATCCTTGCTATATCGATTTAATTTATATGCCCTCATTTTCTCACGAGTTGTAGATTGACCCTTGAATTTCGTCAAATTGCAATTTGACTCCTAATCGAGCCTTTAAGCATAATTCTTATTTTAAACTTGAATTTTTGCAAATCAGACCCATTCGATTGGTTGCCCGACACTTCTTAATGGTGATTAAACCTCGAAAATTTTGATTTGGCCATTAAATTAAGATTTTGACCATCGATCGAATCGACGGTCGAGATCGGCCATTTTCGGGTTAGCATAATTAGGTTTTTTTTCACTCCAATTTTTTTGGGGGGGGGCGCTCATTTGCATATTAATATTCTATCTCTAAACTCAATTCTTTCTCCTCCCTCTCCAAATTCTTGCCATTTTCTCTCCCTTCTCCCTCTCTCTACTTGCGCCTAATCGCCCTCGTCGTTGGACTGATTGTCGTCGGCTGACACTTTTGCCTGCGGTCCTTCCTCTCCAGCGACCACCTCCACTTTGTCCTCGATCCCATTGAAGGCATAGCCATGGTTAGAGCTGCTCCAACCAACCTGCTCAAGCCACTTTGCAACTAGGCTCCTAAACTGGAGTTCACACCGTCCGGTTCTTCTCGGATCACCTGAACCGGCGGTTTGGCAACCTAGATCGATGATTTGTTCTTAACCTTATCCCCGATCTCCCTATGGTTGGGGATCACCATATTAGTCATCAAATAGTTTCGATGACCTGATCAATCTAATATCAAAATTGGACTTAGTTTTATGAAATTAAACCATAACCTTGAATAGGTCAATTCGAATTTTGTAAAATGAAGCTTAATTGCTTTACTTTCTTATGCTTGGAAGAATAAAATTCTTCAAATCGAAAAGTTTTGATGTGAATTTTTCAAAATCGATTTCGGATTTGGACTTATCCTTAAGAAAATATGTGAAGAATAATGGTTCATTTGCAAGTCATAAAGTATCGATTATAATCCCCTTATTATGGCTCAAAATGGCAATTTGTATTTTGCTCCCGCAATTCGGAAAATTGAATGCACAAGTGGATTTAAAATAGTCCATAAACCAAATGTTGAAGAAGAAACTACACCTACTTATTATTATAATGAAAATAATTTGATTTTTGGCTGATTTAGAACTTAAAACCAAAAGATTCAAAAAAGAAAAAAAATGTATTTAATCGATTTTTGTGAAATTTTTAACACAAAAGTCAAATTGACACTAAAAGAAATGTATTTATGAATCTTTTATCTTTTCAATTTTTTTGAGTCAAAGATTTGAATAAAAGTCAACCATTTAGTTGACTTTTCCTAAAAGGTTAATTTCTTGATCAAATCTTTGGATTTTCAATATTTGATCAAAAACTTGACATGATAAAAATGAAATTAAAGCTAAATGACATCTTTTTGGGCGAAAAGCCAATCTTTGATCCGGAGTTGACTTTCGGTTAAAAGGTTGATCAAAAAGTTGATCCGAAAGTCAACTACATGACTGTTTGAAGTTTTCCTTGAAAATAACTTGAAAATTGCTTTAAAATGACAATACAAAAGAAGGAACTGAAAAACAACACTTTTTGGCCAATGAATGAACTCTGTAGTGATCAAAAATACAAATAGGTGCTGGAAGATTCGAATTTCGAACCTCCTAGCTTTAATATCATGTGAGAATTTGTTAGACCACTACAAAATATTCTAAAAAATTAAGTTGTTCAATGAAAACATGATTTATTATTTAAATATTTTAATAGAGCTCATCATGTATAGATGGTGAGTGAGTTTATTTCACTATTTTGTTGTACATGGAGTTGTCGGAAAATAATGAAACTGTGCATTAGATATTCACCAGAGGCATTTCACTTAAGCCAGCCAAAATTAGGACAGAAAATTTTGAGTCCCTCATAGGGGATACTAACTTTTCATATGGTGATTACTGATTGGTTTACCCTAATCAATTTTCACTCTAATTTGTAAATATGTTTATCTTCAAGACCGATTTTAGTAATCTCGTTGGGGTGATTTGTCAGGTTTCAAATAAAATAAGTATTTAACTACCGGGAAATTTAGTAGCTGGCTTGTCCATGTGGCTAATAACTTTCTACTTAGAAAAATCAAGTTTGGCCCGAGTTTTGCCTATTTCTGACTCCTAGTTATGAATTTCTCACTAAAATGTTAAAATAAAATTATATATTAAATTTTGAGAATTTATGAAAAAACTAGCAATTATGAGATTTTCTCAAATGTGTCAATTTAGTGTAGTCCGTTTGGCCTCTTCATGTGAGATCTACTAAATTGTAGTTCGGGAAATTTTCCAATGAAAATTTAACTGCAAACCAACACAAATCTGCCCCCACCACCAATGTCACCCTAGTTATTATAGAGCCCGCAATACAAAACTCGTACACAAACTGCGATTTATTTGAATAATCTCAGAGATGATCAACTTGTCCCTCCTCCTCTCTGCTTAAATCCTCTGTTTTTCCATGCCTAGATCTCGCCATCCCATAGCTCCTCAAGAGTCTTGTATGGACTCCTAGTCTCATGGACAAAATCGGCTCCTCTAATTAGCCTCGCCTGCACGATGATCAAAATACACGAAGTTGAGAAAATCATGAATCAGAGAATTACACGAAGAGAAACCTCGAAGTAATCAGTAGTTTTTGATAAGAGACCGAGAAAGATGGCATGATCAAACTGGCAAGGACGTGAAGACGGATAGCTGATGCTGAATATATTACCTGCGGGATCTCGGAAAACTTGGCAAGCAAGTCGTCCGGGATAGACCAGTCGAAGACGTCGAAGTTCTCTTTGATTCGTTTCTCGTTAGTGCTTTTCGGGAGCACGCTATGACCCATCTGAAGACCCCACCTCAGAGCAACCTGCGCAGGCGTCTTTCCCAACTTTTCCGCAACCGTGGTCAGCACCGGGTGCTTCAGGATGTCGCTCTTGAGCCATGGTGTGCCTGGAGATCCCAGTGGAGAGTAACCCTGAAAATTTTATCCAAGATTGAATCAAGATTTGCTATCATTCCAAGTTACTCTTACCAAAGGAGGACGCAACGTCAATGCTATAGTTCTATTTGTCGTAGATGACATAATTTAACTGAAGATTTTAAAGGAGTAAAAGTCTAGCCGAATCCAACTCACAGAGAGGTGAACGCCTTTGGATTTGCAAAATTCGCGCAGCTTCTTCTGCTGCCACATAGGATGACATTCCACCTGATTGACGGCCGGAAGCACTCGCGCGATCTCCAACAGATCCGCCAACTTCTTGGTGGAGAAATTGCTGACTCCGATGGCCCGTGCCTTGCCAGAATCATATAGCGCTTCCATCGCCCTCCATGTGCTCGGTATGTCAGGTTGCTCGAATTCCTTAGATCCCTTCTTTATCCGTACTGGCCAGTGAATCTTTACAGTTGAAAAGCATTAATCAGTAACTTAAATCTGAATCATTTGATATGTGGAAGAAAAGTTGAAACAAGAAAATGATCTTTTACTTGATATCAAAATACCTGTTCAAGGTATATCATATTCTTATACTATAAATATATGTGAACACAGGTCGATCGGTCATCAATTCAAACCTAATTGCTTGGAAAGGAAGCTAGGCTATAACACATCACTAGGAACAAAATCATCAGATCACAGTACACTCACCAGGTATAAATCTACATAGTCAAGCTGCAAGTCCTGTAAAGTTCTTTCGAAAGCCAGCGGCACATCCTCTGGTGCATGATCAGAATTCCTGACAAGAATTGTTCAGGAAAATTACTAAAGTACAGATTTAGAAGAAGACATGATGAGAACAAAAAAGACTGAGAACGACGAAGAGAATCATGATGCCTTAGGAGAAAGTCCTAGAATGCATAAACCAGTAGGAGGCTTACCAGAGTTTGGAGGTAATGAACAAATCCTCCCATTTAACCACACCATCTTCAAACAATTTCTTCAAAGCAACTCCAATCTACGGATAAAAATGTTTGAAAAATCATCAATAGAAACTTCAAGTATCCGGATAGAGAAAGGCCAGGCTAATTTCATGTACAAGGAAACATGAAAAACAATTGTGAAACAGCAGAAAAACAAGCAGAGAAAGCGAATGAAGATCAATCAGGCTACAAAGCCAACTAAAATGAAAAGAAAATCCGCTACCACTTCAAGCTTAACAAGACCAACAAATACTGCAATTCACATGACTAGGGAAGAACTGAAATATGCTTGAGAAAAGAAAGAGAGTGACAATCCGAGTCAAGCAAAAAAAATGGAGATTCAGGGACAATTTGAAGTACCTCTGCTTCATTTCCGTAAAGCCTCGCACAATCGATATGCCGGTATCCATGCTGCATTACCACACAAAAATAACAAAGAGGTTATCAAGAATCAATCGAACTCATAAAAAGCAACCGTATGAAATGCAATCTAATGACAATTAAGACATACTAAAACGCAAGGATAACGAGCTAAAGTGAAAAGCTAGAACACATATTTAGACGTAATATTGCAGTATTGTTATATGTCTGCCTGCACTCTTCCACAGTCACTTTAGATATCAATTATGGGAACCGCTCTCATATGGTACAACGAAGAAAACAAACAGAAACGTGGTATCAAAACAAGACTTCAAAGGGATAACCTTGATAGCAATCTCTACGGCATTGCCCACGAGCCCAGGATCAGCCTGCCATGTCCCCAGTCCAACCGAAGGGATTTTCGCTCCGGTGTTCAGCTCGAAGTATCTGATGTCCTTCCCCATTTTTCTTTCCCTCTTGTCTTTAAGGGTCTTTCCTCTTGAAAAAGAAGAAGAAGAAGCAACTATGAAGGAAACCCACTTACAGAACTCAGCTCGGCAGATCGCGAAACCAAAACCCGGCGAGAATGGAAAGAGACAGAAGAAGAATGACAGCAACTATCCTGCTCTTTGAGTCTTAGGGGATAACAATGGTGCACTCCTTTTATAGTGGAAACGAACAGGAGGGGAATCCGAGAGCTTTCTAGTCAGTCTTCGTGTGGACGACAGGTGCCCGCTAGATGAGAATGAAATTACCAAAATAGTCGTAAATCTATTATAATTTTTTTATTTCAGACATAAATCTTATTTTTTACCAATTCAATTTTAAACATGTTGCAATCGTGTCATTCAGTTCATTCGGCCAAATTTGTCTACCCGACACTGATGTCTCAATTTTTCGATACTTTTTTTCACCTTTTTCGATTTTTTTTTCTTATTTCCTATCTTTTTTTACTCTCTCCTCCTTCCTCCCTTGACCAGTCACCATACCTCAGGACTAGCTAGGGGCATTGGCCAACAGGGATGAGCCTCGCCGAACCTTGGCGACCGAGCTCAGCTTTGCCCACCCAGGGCAAGGCTAGCCTCGCCAATAGCCAGCGGAGGCGAGCCCCACCTGCCAATGCCCCTAGCCAATCGTTGAGATCTAACAACTAGTTGGAGGAAGTAGGAAGGGAAGAGAGAGAATCAAAAATAAAAAAAATTAACATGTTAGCGTCGATTGGCCAATTTTGACTAGATGAACGAATTGACACAATTACAAAAAAGTTTAGAACTAAATTGAAAAAATTATAATAGATTTAGAATTATTATGATAAATTTCGTCCAGATAACTTGTAACTTCTTAACCGGTCGGTCTTGACAAGTGATTAGCTCCATGAAATAACTTGTTTTGCAATTCTAGGCGGTGAGTCGGAAACGGAATGCGGAGACAAAAACCATCTCCGGTGGTCTACTTCAGCGGTGATCTTTCGCGAAAAACTCATAGAAAATCGGAATAAACTTTGTTTTGTCTTCTAGTGTTTAATAATTTCTTTATAGTTAGGGTCTCATAGTTAAAGATACCCGTGGAAGCCTCCACATCCGTCGGAACATGAATTCCGTATTTATTTTTCGACCCACGTAGCATTGCTTAATATAGGGAAAATGAAAAAAATGACCACTTTGATCTAATATGTAATGTTATCCCTATATTTTTCATTCATACGATTTAATCTCTGAACTATTAGTACATGTTTAATGTAGTCCTTCAATTTACTCAAATGACAAATTGGATATTACTTAAAGATGTAAATAATTATATGTTGAGTTAGATGTTTAAAATGATGAGTTAACATGCCTATATTTTTATCCATTTATTTTAGATAAGGGAAAATAGTATCAGACCATTATCATGGGTTTATTGTTATTTGATGATATGAATTATTATATCCTAATTTAAGATGAATAATTTACATGGATATCCATGTGTAACTTTTTTTTTTGCTTTTGGTCCACCATTTAAGCTTAATGGATTGGAAACTGTATCAACATATGTCGTTAATCGGAATTAACAAAAGGACGACACTGAACATTTTATATAGTTTCAGGCTACCTTGAACATTTACGAATAATTCAAGGATGATATTGAACAAATTAAAAGTCAATAAATAACATTACATATTAAACCCAAGTTCGTATATTGAACTCAAGTTCATTGACCATTTGTGTCATTTCTCATGAATTTATGATGATAAAGAAACGTAAATACTCAATGCCGAAACCTCGCTCCGACTGTCAACTCTCTCTGATTTCTACATTTTGCCCCTCCAATTCAACCATTGCCTTGCCAGATGCCATGGCCATCCTTGCGAAGATAAAAATTAGAAGACTACCAAAAAAAAATTCCAACCTGTTCCTTGCCTAAATTCTACACCGCCCAATTTGGAAACTCGACGCTATTTACCCCTTGTGCTTCTACAACCGTCTGTTTCGAATATTGGAAACAAGTTGACTACTTTTTGGCCATCAATCATAATGATGTCGCAAAGTTGTAGCGAATCACGTCACCGACGATGGAAAGATGGGGCATTGCGATTGGAATTCGTCGTGGTGGGGATGTCTCTTTCGCAGGACGCCATTTTTTATTCGTCGAAAGAGTCGCGAAACAAGTCGCGCGATGCCTCGTGAACTCTCGACATCGTTCCAAGTGATCGAGAAATGGGCAGCTCTATGTCCTTCTAGATTTATCTTGAGTATGGAAGGGAACAAAAGAGCAGTGTTCTGTATCTCTTTCTTCTGGGAAAAATATGGACGAGGGCGGTTTGAAATGTTCGTATCTAGAATAGTGGAAAATACAGCTTTTAAATACGCAATTTCGATTGCGTCACGGTTGTCAAAAGCTCCTATCCATCAAGCAATCTTTCTCTTTTTTAGGGACTCTAAAGTTAAACAAATTTCTCAAGGAGTTTCCAGGAGAATTATCAAAAATATTATAAATATATTGCAATTGGGTCAATTTAGTCATAAATTTTCTTTTGCTAATTTAGTCTTAATTCTTTTTTTATTTCTTTTTTTGTAATTGTATTAATTCATTTTTATTTCGCCGGATTTCATCCGGTCATCCAGCCAAATTTGGCCTCCAACCGATGATGGCGAGGCTCGGCCTCGCCGCGTCCGACAAACGCTGACGTAGACAATTTTTTATTTATGTTTTAGTTCTTTTCATTTTTTTTCTTTTTCTTTTATTTTTCCCTTCTTCCAACCATGTCAAGCATGAGCCTTGCCAGATTTGGTAGGGCCTCACCATTATTGGGCAATTTGGCTTGCCCATTTTAGTGACTAGCAAGGGCAAGCCTTGTCGATCTGAGATAGAAGGAAGAAGGCAAAAAAGGGAAAAAATACTAAAAAAAGTCAACATTATAGACTAAATAGACATAATTACAAAAGGTTTATGATTGCGTTGGCCAAAAGTAAAAAGTTTATAACTAAATTGGTATAATTGTAATATGTTTAAGACTTTTTGGTAAGTTTCCCAAGTTTTCATGATAGATTTTATCTCAAACAAGATTCTAAAGTAACTAACCTAATCTCATAATATACCCTGAGCTCGCCACTGGCCAAATCTTCATATGCAATTCATGTGACACTTTCAGCGGCAATGGCAAGGGGCATTTTCCTTCCAAAGCCCCCCAAAAAAAAAAATGGCAACTTGCCAAATTTCTTTGTTTTTTTTGTTCCCCAAAATAAAATAAAAGAACATAAATCCGTTTGATAATATCAACTAATTTTTCTATTCCCAAAAATAGAAAAGTAGTTGGGGAATAAATTTGGAACATAAACAAAAAAAAAAAAAAAGTAATTTATTGTTCCCAAGAATAAGTTATTTTCTTTTTTTCTTCTTCTTTCTTGTTGTTTGCCGCCCCCCACCACACGCTGCCACCTTTTGCCACCACAGACGCTATCATGCCCTTGCCAGTCGTCGATCACCACCACCGGCTGCCAAGTGATGGCCACCACAGCAAGCGAGTGGGCGAGTGAGCGGCAGTGGCCAGAGAAGAATAAAAAGAGGGTTACCAAACACACTCTAAATAGCTATCCATTGCACTTATTTCTCTCTTTTAAAAAATAAAATCTAAAAAATTATTAGAAAATTAAAAGAAATTCTTTATCTCTCTTCCTCCTCCATTCCTCTCTTCTCTAAGAAATTAAAATCTAAGAAATTATTAGAAAATAAAATCAATGAAAAATCAGCTCAAAGACTAAAAGGGACAGAGGAACTGGCGTGTTGTACTCCCAAGTAGCATAAGATACTTGCTAAATTCAATATGACCGAGGGGAGAGGGTTTAATGACCATGAACATTTCACATTGCAAATTAACACAAACAGCAACAAGACTAGGTATACCGCACTTTTTATCTAGCAGACGTGGCTAGGATTATTTGAACTAACTTCAGACATAAACTGGATGAAATGACAGACTCCCATGCGTCTGCACACTCCTCTTTACTTTAATCCATTGCCTTTCCATGCTTAGATCTCTCCATCCCAGAATTCCTCCACGGTCTTGTATGGGCTGAGAGTCTCATGGACAAAAACTGTTGCCCTAAGCAGCCTCGCCTGCACGCCCGATCACAAGCAAAACAAGTAACAATATTGAGCATTGAAGCATCGCATCAATATCCCAAGAGTAAATAGTTTTAACATAAACAGAAATGCGCAGCGTAATCAAAGGGACAAGGAGGGAGTTCATGTAGTATATACACCTGTTCAATCTCCGAAAACTCAGCGAACACGTCGTCTGGTATAGACCAGTCGAAAACGTCGAAATTCTCCATGATTCTTTTCTCATTAGTGCTTTTGGGAAGCACACTGTGACCCATCTGAAGACCCCACCTTAGAGCAACCTGTGCTGGACTCTTTCCCAACTTCTCTGCCACTGTGGTCACCACCGGCTGCTTCAAAACCTCGCTTTTCATGAATGACGAGCCAGGCGATCCTAAAGGCGAGTAACCCTGAAAGGACAGATTCGACAAGGAATCAAGATATGCATAGTAACATCCTAATTTGCACATACTTCAGTCAATTCAGAGCAGCATTCATTTTGCTATGTGCCGTGTACACTGGCAGAAACTGGATCCATTGATGAATTAGCTCCTACATTGATGCTACTTTCAGATTAATGTTATGACTAATATTTAATAGATCGCATTGTCGACAATACTCTATGTACCATAATCTAACTCAAAGTAACGCAGAAGAATAGAAAAGTGGAGTCGAATCCTTCTCACAGTCAAGTGAATTCCTTTGGATTTGCAAAATTCATACAGCTTCTTCTGTTGCCACGAAGGATGACATTCCACCTGAACCACAGCAGGAGGCACGCGTGCGATCTCCAACAGATCTGCCAACTTCTTAGTGGAGAAATTGCAGACTCCAATGGCTCGCGCCTTACCTGAATCATATAGTAATTCCATCGCCCTCCATGTGCTCGGTATGTCATGTTGCTCGATGTTTTCAGGGTTAAATCCCTCCGTTCCCTTCTTCATCCGTAGTGGCCAGTGCATCTTAACAGTGATGAAACCATATTAATGAATAGCGTGTGGATTAAAGCGTCGATGACACTTACAAATACTTAAGTACATGGAAATTAGTCAGAACCAAACGATGGGAAGTTAGAATGCATCGCACTGATAAGACAGAGACAAACCTATCAGCATGTACTTACGAGGTACAAATCTACATAGTCAAGCTGCAAGTCGCGCAAGGTTCTTTCCAAAGCCACCGGCACATCCTCTGGGAGGTGATCAGTATTCCTAGATTAAAAAAAAAAAAAACCGGAAATATCGCTAGTAAGTTCAGACAAAAACATGTAAGAGGTATCCCCTTGCTTGTCTATGAGGTTTTAATATGCCTTATATTCATGTAATCTTCCAGAATCTAACAGTTTTACTTTTTGGATTGGACTTTCTAAAGCAAGAGAACAAGCAACAAAAAATATAATGTGGAAGGTATCGGACGTGTTAAAGGTAGTCCTGGAATACATTCAAGTGTATCAAGTGATGATTCTTGTAAGTGTAGAGACACATCAACCAATTTGCAGCACAGCTTTACCAGAGTTTGGAAGTGATAAACAAATCCTCCCGTTTAACCACGCGCTCTTCGATCAAATTTTTGAAAACCGCTCCAATCTGCAAAAAAAATTCAGTAAGTAAAGTAATTAGAGCTCATAAATTCAAACAGAGGAAAATCATGCGAACTGAGCTCTTGGTTAGACGAGTGGTCCAAAACCAACCCAAACAACACTGGCAGAATAATTCTACAGTTTCCATTCAAAAAAAAGTGAATTTTCTTTCCATGCCAGTAAGAGGTGGTAAGTGTCAAAAAATTATCAATAAGAAAAAGTTATCCATCATCTGATTATCGTAACTTGTAGATATTTGCCAGCACTTTTATAAGTTAATATATGTTTTTTAATAGTTTGCAAGTTATCAACTTTTCTTATTATTCATCATCTGATTACCGTAACTTGTTGATATTTGCCGGCACTTTTATGAGTTAATATCTGTTTTTTAATAGTTTGCAAATTATCGACTTTTCTTATCATTTACTAAATTTTATTGGTCATTCTTACCAACGTTTTAAATTTAGCAACTCTTATATGAATTAACCAATCTTTATTTGAGCAACTTACCAACATTTTTTCTGATTAAATTATCAACTCTCATTTTAGGTTGATAATCTCTGAAATTGGTTATTAAATATAGGGGCTGCTAATTGAGGTAAACAAAAATTATTAACTCAATAAAATAAGTTTCTAAATTAAATAATAAAACATTGGTAAGTAGCTCAAATTAGACTTTGTAACTAAAAGCTATTTGATAATTTAATTTGACAAAAGTTGGTAAATCACTATAATATAGGTTGGGACGGAAAATTACCCAATTAGTAAAAAAAAACCTATTGTACCAATGCCAATTTGTCCTAAATTTTCCAATTTTATTAATTTAGTCATAAACATTTCAGCAAAATTTTAAGGTAATCATTTCAGTCAATTTTTATTGGAATCGCTAATGCGGTGGTTCAGTCATCGCCAGCCATCCTACATGGCACACTGCCGCAACAATGACTTCCAACAAAAATTCGCCAAAATGACTATATTGAAATTTTCACATAAAAGTTTATGAAAAATTTATAATCGAGTTGAAATCTTACAATAAATTGATCAGATAATTTACCTTAGGTTGGCAATTTCTCACAGGAGCTCATAGTTTGAAGAGTTGGTAAGTTATGAAAACAAAAATTGGTGAGTTAGTAAAAAATTTACTAATCCACGAACTAGTTAAAAAGTTGGTAATATGGTAAAATTGTTGATAAATTATCATTAACTTATTTGAAAAAAAAAAAGTCATCATTTATGTCTTTTTTTTACCAACATTTGTTGAAATTTACCTACACGGTTTAAAGTTCGTGTTTCTGGGGACTGAACAATAGATTTCTAAATTATCACGATGGTCTCTTCCCTCCAATTGACGAGCACAGCGCGATGAGCTTCAACGTTGTAGTTAGAACAAAAGGAGTCATGCAAACTCGATGAAAGTGAAAAACAGCTCGCTAAACTTTCAAAGGGAAGTAAATAAGTACGTAAAAACACGGCGTCGCTCTATTTTTTTTTTTTTTTTTAATTTTAATAATTTAGGCATACGACCATAATTAGCCTGCTATCTGGAGGGGCATTAATATAGGAATCCATCGCCATGACCGCCACTTAAATCTAAGTTCCCATGACACTGAAAATTGAATATGTGGCCTATATAAATTAGATATGGGAAATATAGCAAGATTGTACATACAATCTTCCTTTGAGAAGATTTAAAGCAAGAGGAGGTACTCACCGTGTGATCTTTTAGAACAAGGAAAAAAGAACTTCTGAAACTTCACAGAGAGAGAGAGAGAGTGTGTGTGGGTGTAAATGAACAGCCAAATGGAGCATCATGAACCCAAAAATGTAGCAAGAAAATCTCCTACGGAGCAGACCAAAACAAGTGCATAGAAAATCAAAATCTATACATGCCCAGAAAAGGAGTGACGGTCAAAGCAAGAAAATTAGAGATACAGAGACAATAGCAGATACCTCTGCTTCATTCGCATAAACTTGCGCACAATCGATATGCCGGTATCCATGCTACGTTACCACATGAAAAAAGCAGGAGGGCAGTCAGAGACGAATTCACTAGTAACAAACTAGCACTCGCAGACAGGATATTATAAGATCAGAAGCAAGATCAAGAAGGAGAACCCGAATGGCGATGTTGACAGCTTTGCCCACGAGCCCAGGATCAGACTGCCATGTCCCCAATCCCACTGAAGGGATCTTAGCTCCTGTGTTCAGCTCAAAGTATCTGATCGCATTGGCCATTTTTCCAGGTTCCTTCTCGTGAAAAACAGAGGTCCAAGCAAGTTCAGGCAAGCGCAAGAAGACTCGACTCGCACAACGCCGCAGAGTGTGGAACAAAAGCCAGTTCGAAATTAGATGAGAACAGGGAGCGACAGCTACGTTGGTGTCCTTACTAAGGAAACGTGTGGATACTAGTGAATTCCCGTTTCGATAAGAATGATCTAGCAATGGGTCTTGATCATTTGACAGAGTCGATCGAAGTATTTAATGAAGTGGTGGAGATGGTGAACCGAAGAAGAAAAATCTGGGGCCTATAATTGACAGATACTATGTGGTCGGTGGTTCCATTGAAAAGGACAAGCGGGGGGCCTAACTGGGTGGGACGAAGTTGACAACTTTAGGTGATGATCGATGTCGCAACAGTGTCCCGTGTCATGTCTTGGACGACGGACTTTCTGTCTGATAATGCAAGGTGGGGCTAGAGAGAGAGAGAGAGAGAGAGCAGTTGATTTACATGGTGGATCCGACTTGAAGATGGACAATCACCTTTGGTCCAATCAATTTCTTGATATCTGGATTTTGGATAACGTTCGTCGTTGCGACGAGCGAGGGCAAAAGGAAGGGGGGAGAAAGGAATGGCAAATCATCGTTTGGGGTGATATCTTGAGTTTGAGAAACACGTGGTCACGTGTTCCACGTACTTTCTTCAGTGAAAAAACGAGGGAAAGCTCCTCCCTACGAACGGGCAATGATGAACGAAGTTAATCTCAACCTACAACGTTATGAATTTCACATGAATCTCACATGAGTAAAATAGATGAAATTAAATGAGCTGACAAACACCTGATGAGGGCGAGGCTTGATCAAAGGTGAGACAGCAAATTATCCCCTTTAGAAAGGTACACACAATCTCCATTTGGTTCAATCAACAAGGAATCGTAGATAGATTCTCATTTCAAATATTACCACGCCATAAAGTTAGATACTTTGTTAATTATTTGGAAAAATACCATAAAAAACCGAAAGTTTGCTTACTGTGACACCAGTAGCCTAAAATATTTCTCATGTCATTTAAATGCTCAAATTTATACCAGTGACCCAAAAGCACCTTTATCATAATTCCATCCAAGATGGGCAACAAAAATATGATGTGGGGGCTTGCATGAATCAAGGCAAGCAAACGAAGCTGACATAGATATGACTTGGTTGGGAAAATCCCACAAGTCTAAACTTTTATTTCTATTTCTTTATTTTTTTATTTTTATGTTCCTTGAATAGAATTGGAACAAACAATTTGGTAATACAATTTTATTTTCTATTTTTGGAAAAGATTTCTATTCCATAAATATATTTGAAGTGGCAAAAATTATAAGCTAAAATTTTTAGCTTTTCTATTTTAGAGCAAAAGTGAGAAATAAAAACATTTTTCATCGTTCATTCTTGTTTCAACCCACCCCCTTTAGTCGGCCTTGGGATGCCGAACACCCACCGTCGATCGTCATGCCATGGAAATAGAAAATGTATATTGTTACTATTTCCAAATTTCTATCCTAAAAACAAAAATTTTGAATTGTATCAAATGATTTTCTTTATTCAAAAAACTCATCTAAGCCGAAATTGATTTTAAAAATTTGTCATATGTACCTAAGTTAACCTTGGGTCAAAATTTACAAAAAAAAAATTGAAAAAAATCTCAAATCAACTTCTTTTACATTAATTTGACTTTGTTATTATCAATTTTACAATAGTAGATCGAGAACCAACTTTTCCCCAATTTATGAACATGGTTTGAAATCAACCAAAAACAAAATTAGCTCATTTCTAATCATCTTTTGAGAAAATTTCCTTCATGACATTTGACTAGAAGGTCGTTTGACATTCAATTGTCAAGCCAATTTTGAAATTCCAAACTAGAGATAAATTTCCCTAATTTTACCTCTAATTAGGGGTATCGATTGGTTTTAGGTTAATTGTATAGTCAAAATTGAGTCCGGTTCATTAGATGTAATTTAATTTCAATGTCAATTTGACAAAATCACCTCAATCTATTTGGATGAATAAGAACTAGAAGTAAGAGTCTTCAATTCAAAAATATTGCTTGGTGATTATGGATAATTACGTGGATAATTTGCATTCATTCACAAAATTTGCAAATCAAGTTTAAAATGAAAAAGGTTATGGCATTACTTCTATTCTAACCGATTGAAAAGAACTCGAAAATCATGAGTTTTCAACTTTTGGGGATGGAAATCGATTTAGGCATAACTTCTCTCCGCTTTTACCCTCCACAACAAAAATGGAGTTGTAGAGAGAAACGATCATTCATTAGAAGACATGTCGGGCAATTCTTGCAAAAAGTCATTTTTCTACCTCCTTTCGGATGGAAGCACTTAGTATTGCATATATATTATTAATAGTCATTGATTGAGAAAACCCCCTAGGAGTGTTATGAAGTTAAAAAGCCAAATATTGCATACTTTTGTGTCTTTGGTTACAGTTGTTGTCTTCTTAAAGATGTAATTGAGAATGTTGGTAAATTAGATTCTAGACAGGATGAATCAATATTGTCGGGTTAGTCGCCGTCTAGCAAATTCTGATGTGTGTATAACAAGAAATCATGAGAGGTAGAGGAATACATACACGTGAAGTTTGAGGATGTTCAAAGAAGTACAGGCTCGGTAGGAGAAGAAGAACAAAATCCTTGGGCAAATGTTTCAAATTCAGCGGAACCCCTGTCACTAAGTCTGTATCTTTTCCAAAGGACTGAAAGTTCACTTCCAAGCATCCAAAAGAATGGATCCTTAGAGATGTCTTGGAAGGGATAAAAAAACTAGATTTCCATTTAAGACTTAGTTTATTTCGCAAAAACTATATGGGAAAATTTTAAATAAGGGCCTAAAGTATCCTCATTTTCTCAAATAGTAGTATGAAATGCCCTTACTTTCTCAAATATTGACTTGAAGTGAATTTTGTTTCAAATAAAAGCTTGAAATATCATGTTAGTCTCAAAAAATGGTATGACCTCACTAGCTAATTGTAAGCATTTCTGTCATTTACTTTCTCTTTTTAAAATTTCTTTTCATTTTTTTTTTTTCATTTCCTTTTTTTCCTTTCTAAAAAAGACAAATCAAAAAGGAAAGAAAATGCCAAAATATATTTAGAAAAAAAAAAAAAGTTAGAGGAAGCAAAAATATTTTTAAAAAAAAATTGATCTCATTTGAAAATGATTTCAATGCCATGGTTTCTTCTCATGTAAAAAATAATAATAAATATTTTTTTTTGAAAAAATAGAATAAAATAAAATAAAAATTATTTTAAAATCAATTTTTTAATAAAAGAAAAAAATATTTAAAAAATTCAAGAAGAGCAATTTGGAAAAAATATTTTCACTTTCAAGAATTCATTTTCTTAATTCTATGCATAAATATTTTCCTTGACTAAAAAGCATTTTCATTTGATTAATCATTTTTAACGAATCAAAAGAGTGAAAGTTAAATAATATATATTTAAGGTTCCGTTTATTTTGGGAAAAATACAATATTCTTAAAAATATTTTTTTAGTAAAATGACAATATTTCCTAGTATTTAGTTGAACCACGCCATTAAAAATGAAGAATCTAATTTGATTTATCCGAGAAAAATTACAAAAATAATTTTGATTTAAACTATTTTCTCTTTTGTTATTATTTTTATTTTTATTTTATCTTTTCTCTTGCTGAAAATGAAAATATTTTTTGATAAAAAAAAATTACCAATTTCAACCGTCGGGCTAGGTCGCGACCCAGGCGGTCGCGCGGGCGGCGGGCGATGGCAGAGCTCGCCTGGTCGAGGAGTAGCGCAAGGAGGCGGCGGCCAGCGACGCCATCTCGTGGACGAGGATGGAGGACAGGCAGTTCAGAGAGATCGCCATTGCCGAGTGGGAATCGAAGAGACAGCACAGAAAGAGCGGGTGGAGAGATCGGAACGCGATTGCGAGGGAAAAATCCAGCAGATCCAGAAAACCAGAGAGAGACCTGGTTAGTGGACCGGAGAAATCCTAGGGGTCGAACCAGGAGGGAGAGAGACGGAAGCGAAAGATCTCGTGCTCTGCGCGAAAGCAAACTACGCAGAGAAAGAGAGAGAGAGAGAGGCAATAGGAGAAACCCACTCAGCAGAAGCACATTCCACAGAGGAATGCTTCTTCTCAGAGAGTACCACTCACTGGGGATCGAATCGAGAGGGCGTCGGCCTCATGATCAGCGACCCCGCGCGGCACCCCGGGGGAGAGAGAGACGAGGACGACTAGCTGCGGAGGAGCTGCCGAGGATCGGAAGGTGGTTCGGGAGGGGATGGAAGGTGGTGGGGGAGTGAAAGGATTTTGGAGAGAGGAATCGAGAGGAGCGAGAGAAGGTCGGACGAGCCGCCGCGAGCGACATGTGCTCGTGGGTGGCGCGGCTACGAGCCGCCACGACGACAGATGGAGTGGCTCGGCCATGGCCACCGCGGAGTCATCGGCGCTTCCGAAATCCTAGAAATCCGAGGTCCGAGGCCGGCGCAGAGTGGTGGGGACCGAGCAGAAGAGAGAAAAAAAAGAGACTAGTTTTTCATTTTCTTAATTTATCTTCACGTCATCAACAAGTGCCAATTTGTGATTGGCTTTGAACAAAAAATGCATTCCGCATTGATGCGCAAGATAAAATTTCTGAGACATAAATTAATTTTTCAATTTCTATTCTATGGACAAGTATTTGAACATAGAA
Source organism: Eucalyptus grandis (assembly GCF_016545825.1). Taxonomy (NCBI): domain Eukaryota; kingdom Viridiplantae; phylum Streptophyta; class Magnoliopsida; order Myrtales; family Myrtaceae; genus Eucalyptus; species Eucalyptus grandis. Next base: position 22,825,600 of record NC_052612.1, read on the forward strand.
ATGTATTTGATAATAATTCAAAATTTCAATTTTGGAATAAAAATTCGTTTGATAACGAGAATAAAATTTTTATTTCTAGGATAGGCGATGGCTAACATATGGTGGTTGAAGTCGATGTTCGGCGACCGGTGGCGTGTGGCAAAAGTTTGACATCCGACGTCTGACGTTCGGCAATTGACACTAGAGTCTAACGTCTGTGTGATTGGCAACCGATGTTTGGCATCTGATGCTTGGAGTCCAGCATCCGGCAACCGGCAACTGGCGGCTAGCGTAGTCTAATGATTGGCGACTAGTGATGGGTGGCCAACGGCCGGAGTTCGACAATGGGCAGCTGATGGCAAGTGGCGAGCAATCGACAGTGGAAGTCCGATGGTTGGCGATAGGCCTCTAGTGTCTAGTGGTTGGCGATGAGTGGCCAACAAGCGGTGGGCATCTGGTGTTCGGCAGCTAGTAATCAGCGACAGGTGGCTGGAGTCTAGTGGCCGGCAGCCGCTAGCTAGGGCTGGTGGCAAGCAGTGAGCATTTGGCGTCCTGTGGGCAAGTGGACAATCTAGAAATAGAAAAATGAAATTGCATTACTAAACGGATTTTTGATCCAAACCTATTTCAGAGAACTAAAAAATAGAGAAATGAAGAAATAGATAAATAGAAATGCTGTCATGCACTCTCTAAGGGCGCGCATGATAGAATTTCTCTGTTTCTTTGTTCCCCGAAACAAGTTTTGAACAGAAATCCATTTGATAACTCAATTTAATTTTTCTATTTCTAGAATAGTTTTCTATTCCAGAAATAGATTTGAAGAAGAAATCGGAAGCTAAAATTTTTAATTTTTCAATTTCTAATTAAAAATCAATTTACTGTTCTAGAAATTTTGTCATGAGCATCTAAGTGACCACCAAATACTTTCTTGAAAAAGAGGAAAAAAGGATTTTTTTTTTCAAAAACGGAAATCATTTTCTTCAATTTTAGAAGAATGTTTTCCATTGATTGCAAATGTTTTCTCTACTACTCATTTACATGCCCCAAATGCTAAAAAACAAGAAAAATATTTTTCTAGAATATGTTTTTCATGAAACAAATAGAGCCTCTATTATCACAATTCTTTCTACCTATATGTTTGTTGCTAACTTACATATATGTTAGCATAAATTATCTTTGAACTTTAATTTAATGTGTAATATAATTCTTGAATTTGAAAGTTTATGAATAATATTGAACATCTTCATATAGTTCAAAAAAAAAATTTGAATAAATGCTAAAAATCTCGCTGTCACATTGAGCAAATTTAAAGTTCATGGACCGCACTATATATTAAGCTAAAGTTCATGAATTATATTGAACAAATCAAAATTTCAATAATCTTATTACATGTTGGATCAAAATTCATGAACAATTTATATCATTTTTTCGATGAATTACATTGATTATATCATTACACTCTCATCTATTGCATCCATGGAAGTAGTCAAATCTGTAGATGGAGGCAATTGAGTCCACAAAAGCACTAAGGAACAAGTGCAGAAGCACGTTGAAACTGCAAAAATGGGGTAATTCGCATCAAATCTCATATCTAGAGAGTTGGATGTGCTTACAACTTCTCATATTTGAACTATGGAGTAACATTGTAGAAGAAAGAGCTCTTACAAATTCATTTATTTTTTGCAAAATTCTTCTTCAAGTGGATAATATCTCTTGTTACATTCATTGAAGATCTTACACTTTGGGAAATCATGACATCCGCTATTGTGCCTTTGATCTAACCTGATATTATTTTCGCATAATAGTGAACCAATATATCTTACGCTCACTCAAATTCAAAATCCTCATGCTTATGAATAAATTTGTATAATGAAAGGTTAGAGATTGTTTTGTCATTGTAAGTAAGGGAAATTATTGAGATAATAATTTATGATGTTTTTAAGATGGCAAAATAATCAAAAGTTATTAATATGTGTATTGGCGTATGCAGGACAGATAACTTCCATAAACACAAACCAAATGCATCTAGTGTTAACAACATAACGTTTAAAAGCATAGAATAACTGCAAAAGGAGAACAAGTAATAGGTCGAGATTCATATCTAAATTTGGAACGACCTTAATAGATGGACAACAAGCCATAGAAAGAGAATCCTTAAACCTCGGATGGATTAATAAAATATGAACCGTTTAAAGGATGAAAGGATCATTTTTCCAAAAACAATATATGCTAGAGACAAAGTGGTTGGTCCTACATTCTTGGAAGACTTTGACTCTTGATCAATTTCAATTGGGCTCATGCCAGTGTTTTGCAGCTGTCTTCAAATGTTGGAATCCGCTAAAAGTGGTCCCAAGTAGATCAGGACTCGTTTTCCTATTCAGATAAGCAGAAGAGATCTTGGCAGATTGCAAAAGTAGAGTGTTCAACTTCGGAAATTTGCCTTTAATACTCTGGACATGCTCTTGGTCAAAAAATGGCACGCCAACAGACACTTGACTCAATTAGCCAAGTGTCACGATCTTGATTATCTTGTACCCATGAACCCTTAGGAAATGAAGTTTGGGGTTATTGAACGAAAAGTGAGAATGTAGAGATGATGAACACAATTGATTCATGGGAGTGATGTCAAAATGATTGATGCTAGAAGTTCTAAAATTAGAAGTTTATAATACTTAGGAGTTCTAAAGGTGGGGTTGGTTTTTATGCGCAAATTGGTTTGGAGTTGATGTCCCTCTCTTGATGAGGTCATTATAGATCGAAACCAGTTGTTAAGGCTAAAAATATTTACTGCCCTACTTGATAGACTAGACGCCCGAATCAAGTTGGGCATGATACAATATCATACAAGAAAGCTATTTGCTTTATTATTTTCTAGAATAATTATAGAAGAAAGACCGGCCTAACGACTTCCACTCGTCAAGCATCATAGGGTTATTATGCGACCAAGGAATTGTCAACTTGTGACACAAGTGTGTAAACTCCAATGTTAATTGTGGTTGAGAAAGAATACTGATTTCTTCTTTTTAGTTTTCTGAATCGGTTAATTCAATTAATGCACATGAATACACGTAAACCGTCCTTATCCTGTCTCAATCGATAAAGCTCATTCTTAAGACGGCGAGCATAGTCCTTTGTGAGCAAGCAACGCTTTGATATGAATACACGATCCATCATATATTAAATCAGAAAGTCTAGACCATCGACCCATTTATACAAAGTCGTAATTCCATTCCTAAGAGTTCCAACAAAGCCAAACTATAAATCGTCATAAATCAACAACCAAAAAAAAAAAAAAATTGCAAAAGAAACCCACGTAAGCAGGTCGCGGTTGCCGACCGGACGCAAATTCTCGGTCCGTCAACCGTCGCCATAATCGTATATTTTATAGTTAATTCTCAGAAAAAGAAAAAGCAACTGTCGACAGAATAATGTGTTTCTTTTTTTTTTTTTGGGTGGCGATGATAATTGATGTTCGGTAATCGCGTCTGAGGAAGACGACGATTCGGTCGGGCATTGGCGATCGCTTTCGAGCCGCGAAGCGCCACCAACTCCGATTCGTGTCAGCTCACCCGTCCCTTCGCTCCGCTACCTCTCTCTCTCTCTCTCTCCGGCCGCGGGCCCGCCGAGCCACGTCCCTTCGCTCGCCGCGAGTTCCGGCGTAGGAAATGCGGGCAGCGGCGGCGGCGGCGGCGGCGGTGGAGGCCGAGGCCGAGGCGGAGCGGCGGTGAATCTAGGGTTTCGGCGTGTGTAGAGAGAGAGAGAGAGTGTAGAGAGAGAGAGAGAGAGAGAGAGAGAGGGATGAAGGAGATTGTGGGGAGTCCCGGGACGGTGAGCGGGATGGCGTTGCGGGTGGGGCAATGCGCGTGCGCCGGTGCTTCCATCGGGTTCATGGTGTCTGCTCTCGGGTTCTCGAGCTACACTGCTTTCTGGTACTGGTTCTATTTCCGAGAGTATCGATTTCTTTCCCATTTTTGGCTGGCGCGGTATGGAAATTACTTCGGGGGTTTAGTTTTGTAATGCGGGTGATCTGTGACTGGGGGACATCGCTCGTCTCGTCCTTGGCTTTTTTTAGAATTGAACGGCAACGGGTTTAGTTTAGCCGATGTGAGCGTTGTTGGTTTGTAGGATTCCACTATTCCGGACCTCTTTACTGTTTGCAGGATCATTGGGTAGTGAGATTCGCAAAGTGAGCCTCGGTTGTGGCTAGTTATATTCCTGTATGACTGCACTGTCGGAGGCTTGGCGCGTTGTTATAGATGCGTGGAGTGAAGTTGTAAATGAGGTGTACGAGTTTTCTCTAATTATGGAATTGCCTGCTTATAAGTCTTACAGTCGTTTTGCATCAGCTTGTTTGAGCTGATGAACCTTGGGAGAACTATTTTGCATGCATGGACATGGTTAATTTTGGGCTTTGGGTGCTCCGGTATCTGAAGGGCCACTCATGTGGTGAAATCCCCATTCTGAGATACACATAACCGAGGTATGCATCTCTGCAGTGTAAACAGATGAAATACAGTGGATAGGATCAGCAGAAGTTCTTTAAGGCCGTATGCATTGTAAAATGAAGAACAGATAAGCAAGCCACCATTGTGCTTCTGATGGAGAGATTCATTTTTACTTTCCCTTTTGAAGGCATGCAAGGACCCTCTTATGTGTTTAAAACTTGTGTTGTATCAGCGAAAAGGCCCTCACTTTTTTCTTTTTTTTTTTAAGATGATGGTTTTCTGATTTCGGTAGATACTGGCCAGAATTTATAGTGTGTGATCAGATGCGTCCTCCAACTACTACTACGTTCATGAATGTGTTGGCGATAGTTTTGATAACTTGTTTCTATTTTTTCCCTTCCAACTACTACCATCCCCTTGATGGTAGATAGACTTGCTTGAGGTAGAGGTGAATTAACCATTATTTGTTGAGCTTCTTTGCAATCATTCACTTCAGCTTTTCCTCTGTGTCTGGATAGTAGTGGGATAGGGAGTTCCGTGCTGTGTTGGTAAGACTAAGAACATAGAGTGCAAAGAATTGATGGTACAAAAGCTGAGCTGGGTAATAGATAACTAAAGAGACAACTGTTTTGTAGATAAAGAGAATACCTCTACAGGTTACGTAAGGTGTACAAACCAAATACAAGGGGAACTTAAGAGCCAAAAGAGAGCTCAGTTACAAGGCAAAGCATCTGTGGGAATCATCAATCAATGCATTTAAAATCCACAACTAAATTTCCTCAGTAGCAAAATTCAGATTTTGAGCTAGATTTTTATAGTTACAATGAAAGACCTCTTCACAGGCTCTCTACTTGTGTTTTTTAAATCAACTGATAAATTGGAAAAAGTGTTTGAAGAGATCCTTCTTTTCTTGTCTCATGGAATTAGCACCCTACCAAGCCTTTAATTCTCGTTAAATAAACAATAGACCCTCCCATAACCCAACTTAACTGGGTACATGCATAGGAAGCTGCCGCATCCTTTCTTGTTCAAGGACATTGAAGGAGAAGCAGCCTCACTGTTGTTGCTTTGTGTGTTTTTTTTTTTTTTTTTTTGGTATAGTAAGCACCTGGTGGAGACAGTGTAGTGACAATATGAAAAGGTTCTGAATTGTGAATTATTTTTCATTTTTATTTTTCCAAGTGTGAATTATAATGAGAAAAGCTTCTGAAGTGCTCTGTTCTAAAACAATTCCAACCCCATTAAACTTATATCAGGACCTCAGGCAGCAACTTCTATTTTATGAGTAAAATAATAGATCATTTAGAAAGAGCTACTTAGAAAAAAAATTTGGCAGTCTTTTTGCTTTTGGGTCTTAGTCTATCTGATGTGTGCTGCCATAAAGCTGATTTTCGGCTATTCTGTCATTCTGCACAAATTGCTGGAGATTAATGGAAAAGTCAAGTACTTGTCATTCCTAAGGTTCTTTCTTGGTTGGATAGCAGTACTTGTTGTGATTTTCTGAGATTGTGGAATGATTCCATCTTTTTTGGCTCAGAGGAGCCTCTAGAACTTGAAATTTTATTTAAAGCTTACAAAATGGGCGGAGATAGAACTAGGGAACTGAGTTGATGCATCTGGCATTGATCTCATTCTGCTATCTCATGAAAAGTTATATATTCGGCCATTTGAAATGTCCGCAGGTATTTTTCAACTGTGGAAACAATTGTAGTACTTTTTGTCTGACATACAAGTGAGGTGATTTGCTGGAAGAGTGTATAAAGGCACCCCCATGGTTCCATTTTTTAGGGAATTATCTTAACGTATGAAAAATTGGTGCTTGTATGCAGTTGGGAGGAAGGAAAGTGCGGTATTTTATTATTGGTACTTTAATTAATAGGGTATTCAATTTCTAGTGTTATGTGAATGGAGCTGTTTTTGCTGAGTTAATGTCTCTGCATTGACAGTGCAGATTTTATGGTCTGTGAATGCGGTTGTCCATGAATTATCCTTTGATGAGATTTTCTATGCGCTTTAGTCCTGTTTGCGTGAAATACAACGTTTTACTGATCTAAGTTTTTTCCTGTTTATTAGAATATCAAATGCTTTATCGTATCAAATAAGTTGCATGGCACTGATATACCTTCTTACAGCTACTTAATTGCATCGATGGGCCTTCAAGTGTTATGGAGCTTTGGACTAGCCTGCCTTGACATCTATGCTTTGAAGAGAAAAAGAGACCTTCAGAATCCTGTCCTTGTGAGCCTGTTTGTTGTTGGTGACTGGGTATCTATCTTCATCCTTGGGCCTCTGGTTTTTGTTAGGCTAAACATCCTTGTGGGAAATATGCGCTGTTTTCTTTTCCATGGATGTGTTTTGAATGCTTTTCTGTAGGTCACTCAATCTTTTAATTTTTGGTTTGAAAATAAGTTCAAAATCAGTGGATATCTCAAAAAGTCGGTTTCAACCAGTGACAACTGCCCCCGAATTATTCTTCCTCTTTCTTATTAGATATAGATAGTGCACAAAAGTTGGTCCCTTCAGTATTTTGTCATTCTTCTGCATTTGACTGGTTAAACTTCCTATGCTTCATTTTATTTTGAATAAGAAAGGCAAAATCATGTCCTCGTTAGCTGAATTTACTTTTCCAGATCCCTTTTTTGAATAGTTACTTTTTTTTTTGAATGTCCTTTAAGTTGCTGTGATTTCTTCAGATGCTTGATAGGACAAAGAGTGGAGCCATTCACTTGCACGCTGGCATGGGGCGTCTTTCTACCGGAGAATAGCTTGGCCTATTTATTAGGGTGTTGAGTAATCATGACACTTTCATCCACAAGAGACCTGCTATGCCTAACCCTTTGCTACCCACTCATTCTGTCTAATTCGCCTATGGGTGATAGACTATTTTTTTTTTTTTTGGATGATAGACTTGACTTAGTAGAATATTTGTAGCATTTGTCACTTCGTCTTTTCTCCCCAAGTGCCGTGCTCTTTAGAGCTGGATCGCCTGGAGTTCACTCCTAGAAATATAGCCATCTCTACCCCCTGACATCTATCCCACGAGCATCTTCTTGTGAGGATTCTTGACATTCAATAACGTGTCTACCACTAGTTTCCTTAAACAAATTGTCAAACAGATCACTATTTCTTCTGACGGAATATTATGTTGTTTGTTTTAATTGGGTCTGGTTGTGGTGCTGGTGCCTAGGCATCTTTTAACGCCCCATGTTGGTCTTAAATTTCTCACGAGAAAGGAAGCATACAGATAGTCAACTTAAGCTATAGGTGGAGCTGTTCTAGTGTCCCCATCAGAAGTCTTCGTTATTTACTCTGCTGATCATTCTTATTCTTTGGGTGCACCCATCTTCAGTGCCTCTACTTTACTCTATGTTGGTTTTTGAATGCTATCTTCTAGGACGTATTGGCTCTTCCTATTACAGTAAAGGGGAAAATACATGAGATCACTGCCTGCTTATCCATTTGGCTATGATCATGCAGGTGACGGCTACATTATCACTTGCAGCTGCATGCTCATCAGCCGGTGTGATCGTTCTATATTCTAGGGACTTGAACTTCTGTAGGGCACAGAATCATCTACCATGCGGCAGATTTCAACTTTCGGTAGCATTGGCATTCTGTACCTGGGCCCTTATTGCCATGTCTTCTCATGTTATGTTCTGGATCTTGGCATCGATATAGATGGCCTTCCTCTGAGGCCTCACTTTGCGAGGATACTGCAGTATCTATGGTTTCACTTGTATATTCCGATGCTCCTATCCTTTTTTCACCTTCTTCCCTGTAGGTCAATGAACTAAACTCTTCAAATGCCTAATATTCTGGGCAATTTTCAGGATGTTCCTCTCTGTCTTGTTGGGCTTTGCCTCTTTGGTTTTTCAGTATAAATGAAAAAGCACTTTGCTTGAGCTGTCTAATGCAGATGAAGATTTTTAGTGAATTAATTAGTTTGCCATTGTTTTCTGGGACTGAGCATTTGGTTGCGGGTGACTGCTTTTTTTGCCTCTGTATAAGGAGGTGGCTTTTGATCCACAGCCAGAGTTTGAGGCTTGTTGCTAGGTGGCTTTGGCCCTTTGTCATGGATTGAGTCTAGTTTACCTTGATATGTTGTTACTTGGGTTTCATATCGAGGGACAGATTATGAGGGCAGAGCATAAACTGTCTTTGTTTTCTGATTGTTTCATTTCAGTACTATGAGGGTGGGAGAAATATTGTCTAGACTTAAGTCTATGTATGATACGATGGACATGGGCAGCACCAATTACTGTACAAAAGCTGTTTACGATCTTGCTTTTTATAGTGAAACTCCGAGTGGCTAATATAGATTCGAGAATGGAGATTTAGAGAGTCTAATCCTCTATTTTTGTTGGATTTCTCCATTGAAAGGACTTGAGTTACTTGACTCTTCTACAGCCGAGTAACTTATCTTGTAAAGATTGTATTTTCTTGATTTTCCAAGAAAACAAACTAAGGTCCGACCCGATATCTTTTCTGAAACCATGAGTTGGCATGTGATCACATTGAAAGGAGCAATCAGACACTCCTTAGGACAGGAAAAGTCAACAATTGTCAGTACTGACACTGTTTGTCTTTGCATTTGAGCTAATATAGACTCTCCAGTGCTCTTTGACTGGAGTGCCACGACCAGGATTGAAGCTACAGTTTTCACAGGTCGATCGTGACCGAGCATTAATAATCGGACATTAGAATGGAACAGCTTCCAATATTGTACTTTTCGCAGTTTTATGGAATTTGACCTTTCAAAAATTGTTCCTACAATACAAGTGCGCACAGATGGTGTCGCCGTTTCTTTATTTTCCAAGACTTAACGTACCTGTACTTTCTTTGAGGATTTTGCTCTAGGTTTACAGTTCAGCAGATCTAATTAATTAGCGCCCACATGAAGTTCCCAAGCCAAGAGTCATGACAGTAGCAGTAAGACTTTAACCTCCTCGAAGTATACTGAAGATGTGTTCGATTTCGTTGGCTAGTTCCCTCATGTTGGGGCGGTTGTGCCTCCGCTTGTCCAAGCATGATGACGCGAGATATCCAAGTGCCTTCATGGTCTCCAATTCCAACTTCGTGGCATCCTCTTTGATCGCTGGATCGAGGGCGTCCATCAGTCTTTCCTCTTTTAGAATTTTCTTGATATGTATTGCCAAGTTTACATCTTCCTCATCTCGATTGAAGTCGATGGCCTTCTTCGAAGTCAGCAACTCCAGTAGAACAACCCCAAAGCTGTATACATCGCTCTTATCAGTAAGTTGAAAATTAAGATAGTATTCTGGATCAAGATAACCGAGTATTCCTTGAGCGCAGGTCATGATGTGAGTTGCATCTCTCTCGGCTAACCTCGATAACCCAAAATCGGACACTTTAGCATTGAGCTTTTCATCTAATAGTATGTTACTAGATTTGACGTCCTTATGGAAAATGGGCGGTACGGCTGCGGTATGAAGATATGCAAGTCCCTCGGCCATTTGGCGGGCGATGATGAGCCGACGGCACCACGTGAGGGGAGCCCATTTACATTTGTATGCGCCGTGAAGATGGTCAAAAAGATTTCCACAAGATATGTACTCGTAAATTAGCAGAGGCAGCTCAAGATCCACACAGCAACCCAGCAGTCTGACCAGGCTTCGATGATTCACCTGGCAAAGGATCCGGACCTCATTCAAGATCTGGTCTATTCCCTTTGTGTTCCCGAGCTTGGCTCGCTTGATGGCAATTACAGTTCCGTCGTCAAGGGTGCCCTTGAAGACCTCGCCAAAGCTGCTAGCGCCAAGGAGGTTTTCCCTGGAGAAGTTGCTTGTTGCTCTTGTGATCTCCTTCCCCGTGAAGATCTTGGCCACTTTGCCGCTGCAATTGGCATTGAGGATGTCTTCACGCATTTTGGTCAAAATGAGTTGTGCTTCCTCCTTGATGCGCTCGCGCTGTCGGTAGACGATACAAAGAGCTGCAAACCCGAACAGAACTGCAGTGGCGCTCAAGGTTAAACCTGCAAAAATTGGGCAAAGTTTTTGGTCAAATTGGCAAAATTCTTAATGAACTCAAATGGAAACTATCCAGCTTGAAAATTGAAATACGTACCTGCAATTAGTGGACTTTTGCTTTGCTTCTCGCAATCTTCTGGTCTTGGACACTTGATATCTACAAGAAAATAAATTAAGAACTAGTTTATGTCTAATTCACCACATATGATTGTGTTTGCTGCATATATAAATGTCTGATTACTGAATCAAACATTTTCCCTAGAATGTGCTTAGTTCTGTGGCATGATGATCTACTTGCTAAAGAACAGGTGACTCATTAAGCATCTCGCTTCTGAACACAATGTTTGGATGAATTTATATGATGCATCATCCACTATTTGTTGTAATGCATTGTTTCGAAACGCAGTACTTCTCATTAAAGCATGTAGTTTAGTTAATTAGATTGTGCTACATAAAGTGATGCATCACGTTTCAATTTTTCACTCATGTTTGCGTAGATTTTAAGAAAACTACTTTTTGTTCTACTTACTGTAACATACGACTGCAATTGGATCCCACCGAAACCCGTATTGGCAAAAGCACCGTTTTTGTGCGGCCTTCACGGGGTCCGCAGAGCACATCGTATTTGCTGAGTTCCGGCAATCCACCTGGGAGTTGCACAATGGCTCCTGAGGCAATTCCCACTCCAATTCCAGCCCCCTGAATAACGCCCACTTGCTCACAGGCAGCGAAGTGTCCAGATTAACGAAGCTCTGGTAAGCCGTACATCGGTCCTGGCGGACCCTGATCCTGTACTCATTCTGGGAACCGCCCGTCTTCAGTGAGCAGCACAAGGGGAAGGTACTGCAAGAGGCTGCCGCAAGGGGATTGTCCCTGAGATACACATGGCATATGCTTGTCACTGTACAATCTGCGGCCAATGACAACATGTCGGTGGAGCAATTCATCAGCACCAGGGTGTTGCTGCTGGTTATGTAGAAGGGAAGGCTTCGGTTGAGGTAGATTCCCTGGTTCCTGTAGTCAGCTGAAATGCAAGCACGGTCGACCCAATCCGATGGCCTAATCACTAGCCTCTGGGACTGTGGGTTGATGGATGTGACAACGTAAGACGACTCATTGAGCGCGTCGAAAAACAGTTTGCCGAAGCTGCACCGGACTTTGTACGACTGGTCGCCACAGCTCGGTCCAGTGCTCAACGGATAAGGGACGGTCATGTTGCCACAATTCGGGCAGGTGATTGTGCCCTCTATGCAAATGTCGCACGATAGTATCACCAGCACCCGGGCAAAGAGTGCAATTGCGAGAGCAAGTGTGTTGCTCATTTTGGCCAAGATTTGAATGATACAAACTGGCTTTGTGGTTCAGGCCATCCTAGTACAATTGAGTGAGTGAGATACGAACTGTTCTCATTATAATGCAGGAGCAGCATCGTCCGTTGTAAGTCTCGGATCCAACAAATAGCAAATTTTCATCTTTCCGAGGCCTAGGGAATGCTGGGGAGTGAGTCAGCAGTGGACAAGAGAGATCATGGGACAATGTATTAGGCTAAAAGCATTTTAAGGTTTCCTAAAACCTAGACAATTTATTGAATTAAGATCCTTGATACTCACAATGAAGTCCCAAGAAACTTTAATCAGTCAACTCATTAATTGTGACTTCGATTATTTTTTTGGCTTTGTACAAGTCACTCCCACTGATCCAAATGGGCCTATAGAATTGAGGCTCTTAAATTTCCTGTTTTAATCTGAACGACGAAAAGTTTTGTATGTCTTATGCACCGAGATTGAGGCTTTCCAAGGGAAAGAGAGGATTATTGAGCAAATATTGAGTCCTCTAGGAGTAAATTTTTCATTGGTAGCGTAGGGCTTTTGGGGATGGTGAATCGTCCATCTAGCCTAGAGTACTTATTTTGATACCCCACAAGATCTTAATCATCTACTTTAATGCTTCATGTCATCAATTCTACCCATTTCCAACTTTCAGTATCATCAAATGGTCGGCTTAAGTATCAACAATAGTAATCTGGAGAAGTTCTTCTACCATCCTTCTTACTACATCTCCGGGTCAATTTATCCTCCTCCGGGAGATGAAGGGCCAGGCTTACTAACTCCTAAAGCTGCATAGGAGTTGATTTATTTGGGAGATGATTGTCGACGGCAAGCACCAATCGTTGTCCACATCACTTCATGTCAAGTCAGTGAGATGGCACAGAGTCTCGGAAGAATAGCCACTAATGGCCTCCTTGAGGAGTGGTGCATTGAGGCACATTCTTTTGTTTGAGAGGCACTGTGGTTGATCCATCGTTTAGGGCCATTGGAAAGCTTCGTGTGGGTTAGAGGATCTTCACTTGACTAACAGCACCTAAACTAGGCATGAAAAAGAAGCAATCAACAGCTAAGCGTCACGCAATGATAAGTTAAGCGCCTATGGAAGATGGACGCGCGCCAAGGGAAGGTCAAGCTATAACGACATGTAGAGAAATCACTTGGGAGTAAGCCTTTGTTCAGCTAAGCTATTCACCTTTGTGGTGAAGTTTATGTGAGATTAAATGTGCTAGGATGAAGAACAAGACGAGTACTGAAAACATACGCGTCAGGCTTTAATTTGGCTCTGAGTGGAATAGGGTTATCTGTAATGCCGGCAAGTCTCGAGTCATTTCCAATTGAAATCCTAATTAGGCAAGGAGGGAATAGTTGGTGAAATGAGTTTGCTTCCAAAAAGCCTTTAACATATTAAAAAAGCAGAAAAAACATAGAAAGCACAAACGGTCATAAATCTCTTGTTCCGTGCAAAAAAAAAAAAAAAAAAAAAGACCGATTTCTTTTTCTTACCGGTGACTTTCAAAAATTGCTGGTAATTATTTAAAAAACTATTGATGAAAAGAATGACGACTTTTTTATATTTTGTGTGACTTATTGATAACTTACCAACACTTTTATGAGATTAATAGCTTCTTTAAATGCGATTGATTTATGAATACTTGCATGGAGAATGGAGATTTATGCTCCGTTCGTTTCGTGGAAAACAACTTCCAGGAAAATATTTTCCTGGATTTCTAGTGTTCGGTGGACGGAAAATTCATGGTCAAGGAAAACATTTTCCGGTCAACGGAAAATTCTCTCTTGACTTTGAGGAAAATGTTTTCCTCTTTTGAAAAGAGGAAAACATTTTCCTGGCCTCTCACGCTCGCCCTCGCGCTCCTTTTTCCTCTCATTTTTGCACTCTCGCTTAGGGTTTCTGATCTCCTCCTCCTCCTTCGACGCCGACGATGGGCGAAGCATCCCTCATTCTCCGCCCTCCCCGGCCGCTCCTGCCCACCTGCTCCGGCCGGGGCGCTGTCGCCGCCGCGGCGCTCCGCTTCCCGGCGGTTCTTCCCTTGGGGCTCGCGGCTAAGATGAGCTCGCGGTTTGAAGCCGCTCGGGAGCTCGCGGTTATGTTTGTTTGGGGTGATGCGATGAGGTTGCAAATCTAGCGGCGGAGCTCACGGCTCGCCGGATCTGGCGGTGGAGCTCGCGGCTCGCCGATCCGGGCGAGCTCGAGCTCTGTCGCCGAGATCCGGCGAGCTCGGGTGAGATCGGCCGAGCCTCGAGCTCGCCGGATCTGGCCACCGGGTCTTGGTCGGCCGTTGGGCAGCCGGCCATCGTCAGGCAGGAAGGAGGTGGCGGCGGCGGAAGGAGGAGGAAGAAGGAGGAGGAAGGAGGCGACGGCAGAGGAAGGAGGAAGAAGGAGGAGGAGGAAGGAGGAAGGAGGAAGGAAAAGAAAAATAAAAAATAAAAAATTTCGATTTTAAAATATAATAATTAAAAAATCATTTAAAAAAATATAAATAAATAAAATAATTTTTTTGGTCATTTAAAAATATTAAAATTAAATTTTTGATAAATTTTCCCAAATAATTAAATGAGCTAACGAACGGTGTAAAATATTTTCCATTGAAATTTTAGATTTTGGCCGAACACCGGAAAATAGAGTCCAATCCTCTATTTTCCGGAAACATTATATTTTCCATGCGAAACGAACGGAGCCTTAGAGAGTCCAATCCTCTATTTTAGTTAGATTTTTCCATTGAAAGGAGGGCCGAGTAATTTGACCTCTTGTAAAGATTGTGTTTTCTTGATTTTCCAAGAAAATAAATGAGGTGGGACCCCAATATCTTTTATGAAACCATGAGTTGTCACGTGATCCCATTAAAAGGGGCAATCATACATGGGGTGAGCGGTTCCAGGTTCCAGTTTGGTTCCGTCTGGAACCTGGAACCTACCCTCGGGTACAGGTTCCTCAAAATGAGGAACCTACCCTATCACAGGTTTTAGGGTCGGTTCCAAGTTCCAACAGGTTTTTTTTTTTTTTGTTATTTTCAGATTTGAATTATAACATATGCGCACGTTACCCAAAAAAAATATAACGTACGCGCACGTTACCAAAAAAACTATAATGTACACGCACGTTACCAAAAAAACTATAACGTACGTGCACGTTACCAAAAAAAAAAACTATAACTTATGCGCACGTTACCAAAAAAAAATATAACGTATGTGCACGTTATCAAAAAAAAACTATAATGTACGCGGTAACTTCCCATTGACATGTTATCTTGATACATTAATTTCGCACTGCACAACAATAATAGAATATAATTAGAAATTTCAAAACAAATAGCAAACTAGAAAGTAGAAATAAAACACCACTAGAACAAGAATGTCTAGAGGTACAAGTTTTGAAATTTCTTTCGATTAAACCCTTAAATGAACTCAGAAAATTCTGAAATTTGGACACATTGTATTTAAGACCTAGAGGTACAAGTTTCATGAAGAAATCGTAGTCCAATTCGTTCTGGATTAAAAGATAAAATCGATTTACTTTTCCTATTCTCTACTTGCACAGTTTTTGAAACATTTTTGGTTAAATAGGCAAATGAACTATAAAAATTACGAAATTTAAATATGTTGTAGGGAAAACATGAAGAGAGATATTTAATGCAGAACACATTTCCAAAATAACCTCATAAAAAATGATATAGTCCACGCATTGCAACTTACAAGATCCGAACACATCAGATTGCACAGTTTTAGAAACATTTCCGATTAAATACCCAAATGACCTTCAAAAATTATGAAATTATACTATGTGATAGAAAAGCCCATAAGGTAGATACTTCATGAAAACATCGAAGTCAAATTCGTCCTAGATAATTAAATATGGACGGTTAAAATTCCTGTTCGTAGTACCGTAATTCCAGATCTAACCATCTCCAAAGGACCACGGTTTCACCTACCTATTCTTGTTTATTTTCTCTAAAGTTTTGATATGTTGTACCTCAGGATGTCCTTTACAACTTTTGTTAAGAAACTGAAGTGAAATTTCGACAAAAAGGTTGCCTTACAGTCCATGCATTCATCAAGGGTCGGTCCCAAAATCTCCAGATCCAGTCTTTCCAAAAATAACGATTTCACCCACTTATACTTGTTTTTTTGTCCCAAATTTGAGTATGGTATACTCCAAGAAGTCCTTTACAACTTTTATTTAGATGCCGAAGCCAAAATTCAACTAGAACATCACATACAAGTCACCAGAACATCCAAGGTCGAGCTTTTTCTGCCCTAAGTAACCGGTTCCGGTTCCGAAACCGGTTCCGGTTCCGGGACCGGAACCAGTCCCCCTTGGAATCGGGAACCGAACCGGACCCTCCTCCGGTTCGGTTCCGGTTCCCGGGTAACCCGGGAACCACGCTTAGCCCTAATCATACAGTCCTTAGGACAGGAAAAGCAAACAATTTATCAATACTGATATTTAGTTTGTCTATGCATTTAAGCTAATATGGACTCTGGAGTAGGGGTGATTAGGTCCAGGATGGGTAGGGTCTAAACTTGAACCCTACCTGATCCTATTATAATCGATTCCCCTTTTTTTGGACCCTGTACCCGACCCTATTTATATTGGACCATGTACTCCATCCACCCAGTTTTTTCGATATGATTCCAGAGTCAACCTTATTTCCACTATAACCTGTTTTACAATCTCCCGATATCCTATACAATTTCGAATTTTATATTAATATGCGAGAAAATAACGTAATTATCATAATTTGTATTAAAACATTAAGAACTTGTAATAAATAAATATATGAACTTTTTGACTAAACGAAAAATTAATGATCCATAGGGCTAATTATAACAAATAAAATCATAAGGCAAAAAATTAGCAACAAACATTGATCTAATATTAGTTTTATTCCCACAACTACTGCATGGAGCTACTCATTTATGCAACCATAACTCATCCTACAAAAGAGAAATTAGGTAAGCCAATCCATGTGGTACGCAAGAATTTGGCAGCGACGAACACCGTTCCTCTGTCGGATGGTGCAAGAGTGAGCTGGTGAGGGAGGGAAGCAAGTGAGAAGAGGAACGATGAAGGAGGAGTGCTGTGTGTGTTTGAAAGAGCCAAAAGGAAAAATATCATGTGATTACAAGAGTAAGAATAGAAATCAGGAGAAAAAAAGGATTTTAGACCTCTACTTACAAAACTAGTTTGGGAACTGGTTCTTGGGTGGGTAATCACTCGGAACAGGTTTTCGGACCAGTTTAAACCGATTTCGAACTTTGGAAACCAATTCTCAGACCAGTTTCAACGGGAACTGGTTCCCGACCCTATTTTCTGGGTGGGCCGGTTCGGTTCCCGGGTATATCCGGTCCGGTTGCACACCCCTACTCCTGGAGTGTTCTTATATTGGAGTGTCATGACCATAACTTAAGCTACAGGCTATGTAGCACCGATATGGACACATGATATGCGACATGACACAACACGGCATGACACGTCGACACATCATTTCTCAAAAAATAGATAATTCCGACACGTTCCGACACATTATTTATATAAATGCAAAAATAAATAATAAAAGAGCATAGAATTAATTTATATTAAAAATATTAATTCAACATTTGTTAATATCATTCATTATTTTAATTTGGCAAAGATTGAATAAGAAATTCAAAAACTGCAAACACAAAAAGTAAATTTGAAGGAACATGTCATGTTTTCTTACACTTATCGAAAATTAGTGAGATTTATTATAGTCTTAGATAGAGTTCAGAGTTCATGATACAGACTAGCTTGGAGCTCCTCTGCAAAACAAGGTTGGAGAAAAATGAAAATCTAGGACAAGAACTCCAAAAGAAAAGGAAATAACTAAATTCGTTATGCAAAATGTAAGAGATAACTCACAAGCTAATGACATAGACCAAAAGAGATAACTCACAAGTGACGCCTCCGAGAGGCGGAAAGAAGCAAAAATAAAAATAAAAATAAAAATCACTACTTTAAGTTTGCGGGGGGCGACGGAGAGAGGCCAACAAGAAGAGGGGCGTTTCATCGTTACTCATAGGAATGTCAAAACTTATAATTGAGAAATTTTGAGAAACTTGAGAGTAAGAATTTTCTTATTTCCCCTTTATTTTTGTTATTTTCTTTATTTTTTCATATATTTATACTTTGACCCCTCAAGTATAGAAATTTTTTAAAATTGACCTCATGCGTGTCGAAATCGTGTGTCGGAATTTCGGACTCGTATGTCGAAGCATGTCGGGAAAAGTTAACCACGTGTCGAATTTCCCGATACTCGTTAACCACATGTCGGAGCGTGTGGGAGCGTGTCGAACACGCGTTGGAGTGTTGAACACGACACGAAAGCTTCTGGAGAGTGTTAGTGCTTCTTAGGCAATAGGTCGATCATGACCAATGTATCAAGAATCAAATATTAAAATTAGAGCTAATATCACGAAAAATCTCAAAATAGTAAACGTGTAATAAATTTATCAAAAATTATTTTTTTTAACCACTAAAAACCTCAAACTTGTATATATGTAAACTAATTTTTTAGTCACCAATAACTGTAAATTAGTACATTTGTGACAAATTAACCATCCATTAGTTTTCCTTAAATTGGATTAATACCACAAAAAAAAACTAATACAATTTCGACAAAATGAGGGTAAAATCTCAAATTAGTACCCATGTAATCCAATTAAGCAATTTGATAGTAAAATATATCGGAAATTTATGGAAAGTAAATTTGTCATAGATATATCATTTTGAGATTTTTGGGGAGAGTATGTTAGGATATACATCTAAGTAAGTTGTGTCAGAGAAATCTCACATCAAAAAATTGTTGTAGTATAGAGAAGTCAATATATCTTAGTTAGCCTATAACTCATTGGCCTAAGCTTTTGAGTTAAGGTGGCTCCAATTGAATATATTGATGAGTTCGGACTTGAGTTCCCTCTTGGCCTTCTCTTCAACTGAACTTCGAGCTTTTCCAACGGTATTAGAGCCCATGGTTGCAGTTTCTAAGTAGGTGGGAATTATGGTGTAGTAAGGTGGGCTTGTGGGAAGTAACACTAAACTCACATGAGAGGGAGAGATTGTCAAGGCACTCCTAACAAATAGTATTAGAGCTCATTGTTGCGATTTTTTGAGTAGGTGAGCATTGTGGTGTAGTAACCCGGGCCTATGGGAAGTGACACTAAGCTCACATATGAGGAGAAAATTATTAGGATACACGTGTGAGCAATTTGTATTAAAAAAATTCCAGACCGAAGAAATTTCATATTGGATAATCGAATTAATATGGTGTAGAGTAGTTAATATATTAAAATTGGATTATAACTTATTGATTTAAACTTTTGAGTAAATGTGGATTCAACTAGATATATTAACTAGCTCGGACTTAAGTTTCTCTTAGGTAAAGATACTGGACTTTTGTTAGGCGCTTCCAACATAGTAAATTTATCACATATATATTAATTTTGATTTTCTCGTGATATTAACTTCTTTATAGAACTTGACTTTTCAAGAGTAGTTCATTTGATATAACTAATTGCAAAGGGCGTTGCTTTCACTTAGGGTTGTGCAACGAGCACCATCCGAACTGGGAACCGTCTGAACCGGACCGAACCAATCGGTTTTGGGTGATTCTCAAAGAGAGCAGTTTGATTCTCGCTTCCCATTCTTGGAACCGATGGCCGGTTGGTCTACTTTTCGGTTCCAAGGTGAGAACCGGACCAATCGAACCGACTAGACTGGATCCATTGTCATAAAGGGAAAAAAAAGCTGAGAAAAACCCTCCTCCCTTTTAGCTTTCTGTTTTCCCCACCTCCCCTTTTTGCTTTCACCTCCCTTCCGATGAACACGAGCTGAGAAAAATCCACTGAAAAAATCGAAGCTTTAAGCTTGATTCTTGAAGACGGAATCGGAGTCGTTGTGGTCGAAGTCCTCCTGAGGCTAGGCCGAGTGGGGATGGAGCAAGAAGAAGGCGGGGGAAGGGCGGGGGCGGGGGCGGGGGCGGGGGGTGTGGAGGGTGGCGAGAGTCTCCGGAGCTTGCAAATCATCCGGGTCTACGCCGACGGTATTTACGATCTCTTCCACTACGGCCATGCCCGTTCCCTCGAGCAGGCCAAGAAGCTGTACTTCCCTCCTCCATCTCTCTTTGCGTGATTTCGTTCCGCGTGTAGACGTGCTCGTGCATTTCCTGACGTACATTCCCATTGGCTCGTACCCATTTGCTGTAATGTCCTATGAGTTTATTCCTCACCTTTGCACATGATCCGCTTCCTGGCTTGTTTTTCGTAGTCTCGTAGGGTCTTTTAAAATAGGGTTGTCAGATCACAATTCTTGGTCTGAGTATGGAGTGTGATTGGATGTTCTTGACATGGAAGAAGCTCGATAGCGAAGGCTACCTAGACCCATCCTGTAGTCTTGTGCCCTTATGCTTCTGGGTCCTTTGCCAATGTCTTCCCGGTTCATGAGTTCTTCCCTCGATTTGTATGTTTTGTAGGTTTCCTAATACTTACCTGCTCGTCGGATGCTGTAATGATGAGCTCACGCACAAGTATAAGGGAAAGACGGTCATGAACGAACAGGAGCGCTACGAATCTCTCCGCCATTGCAAGTAGGCTTAATGTTTCTGCTTTTCGCCTCTAGAGTGTCGCGACCTGTTTTTTTTGGGTAGGCGAACCACCTAAAACTAGGTTAATGGATTACTAAGTCTTTAAGCCTAGCTCGGACTCTCCCAAGCCCATACCAATTCGCGACTTAGGTTTGAATTTCTGAACATGCAAATTGATTTTATCAGGAGTCGCCACTAATCTATTTTTGGTGGGTCGATTAGAAACCCAAGTAAAAATAACGGGAGATTTCTTTACTCTACGAACAGAGATTTATGAGTTCGAAGGGGCAGTTCACTAGACTATCCTAGTGCCCTTTCGGTACATTTTTATTTCATTTTTAAAAAAATGTTTGGCAATTGAATTGATTTTAATTTAACTTCCTAATGTGTGAGGTGATCATACGTGTGCGCATACCACCAATTTAACACTCAGAAAGCAATTAAATATTGCAAAACATACCTAAGAGCAACGAAAGCATTCGCATTGTTAAATCGGAATTCATATGACTCTAGATATGATTTCTAATTAACACGCAATTTCAATTTTGTTTTCACTTTATTTAATGAAAATCATGACTTATGCAATGCATGTTAATAATCTAATATAACATGGCAGCATGACCTAAACTATATGACATGAAGAAATGCAATAATTAAATGCAATCTAAATGACCTAATTCTAATGACATGCAATGCGATGCAATGACATACAAAATTATTTAAACTAAGATGACATGCCACATATAATTCAGCAAAGCGAGTTATATGTCATGCGACATTTATTAAATGATTTAGTCTAATGACGAGGAAGTTCTAATTAAATGAACCTAATAAAAACTAAATGACGTGCATTTGATATTTCTATTTAAAAATGCGAAAATAATCTAGCTAGATTAAAATTCAATCTAATTTAAACTAAGGATTAAGTCACATTAAATCCTAATTTAAACTAAGATATTATCTTAATCTAACATGTAATTGATCTAATATGCAATGACGTGCAGAGCAAGCCCTAATTCTACATGACATATGCATGATTTTTTTTATCTTTATTTTTTTATTTAAAATTCAAATTTTAAAATTGCCACGTAATTAAACACGCAACTAAAATATTAAATTAATGCATTTTTATTGTTTTTCGAACTAAAATCCCTATCCTAGCTATGCAAGATAACAAGAAATATTCTAAAACAAACTGAATCCTAATTCAAATTTTTTTGGATTTTTAGTGATTCTCCAAAACAAACCATTATCAACTAAACAGTAAATCTAAACAATCAAGATATGCAATCAAATAAAGGATCAAAATAATCGAAAAAATAACATTTGTCTCATGAGGTTAAATTAACGATTATCCTAACCTAATTATCACGACAAAGGGTTCAAAATAACTAAAAATCAGATCCAAATTCTTACGGATCAAATTAATAATTATATTGATTTAGTACTTAAAAAAACTATCAACAAACCCCAAAAATTAATGTAATTAAAAAAATAACCCGACATCTTACGGGTCAAATTAATAATTACAATAAGTTTAGGGATAACTTATGCGGATAATGCCTACAAGATTCATAAAGTGAACATTGGGATCCAATTAAGTAAATAATTAAAGAATATAAACAAAATAAAGTAAAATAAATGAACAACCTAATAGATTTTGCTTTTTCTGTTGTTTTTCCTTTTCTTCTGAGCAAGGCAGCACGTGGTGGCCGGTCCGGTGAGGAGTCGCCGGCGAGGCAAGGCAGGTGGGTTGGGCGGCAGAAACACGTCGAGGCAGAAGCAGCTTCGCGGGTTGCTGCAAGGGCGTCGGCTCAGCGTCCGGTGGGGCTTCGAGCGAGGCGGTCGCGAGTGAGGTTGATCGGCGATGGTGCAGGCGCGGCGAGAGGGAGGCGCGGCGGTGCGGATCCCGGCTTAGGCGTTGGGCACTGCAGGTGGAGCTTCGGATTGAAGTCGGGTTAGAGCAGAGGGCACAGAGCGGCTTCACGGGGGCAACGCCTCTCGATTGCGGATTGCAGGTCGTCAAGTGGAGCGATGAGGGTGGCGACAGATGCGGCACAGCGTCAGGCAAACAAGGACAGGGGCAACAGAGACAAGCGGCGCGGCGGAGAGGCAGGCGCGGGTGAGTGGGGCTCCGGCGCAGTGGCGCGGGTCGTCGAGGCTTGCAGACGGAGACCGGCGGCCACGTCGGCGCGGGGAAGGACGCTCGGCTGCGGTACGGCTCGGGCCTACTCGCGGAGGGTGGAGCGTCGAGCTTCGGGTCGCCGGGGCAGGGGCAAGGCTCGGCGCGGCACGGTGGCGGAAGCCTCGCGGATGGAAGTTACAGAAGAGGGGCAGCGATTTGGGGAAGATGATGAATAGTAGGGGTCAAATCACCCCTTTACTTTTCTCCTCTCCCTCTCTCACGTCACTCTCCCTTTTCCTTCGCTTTTCTGCAGAAGCTTTTGCTTTTTTTTTTTCTCTTCTTTCCTTTTAACCTCCACGGATGGCTTCTCTCTCCTTTCACTTTTTCTGAATTTTTTAAAAGAAGCCCCCAGGTCCTCGTACACGGTTGCTTTTATAGGGGTAAGAGATAAGCCTTCGATTTCCCCTTCAAATCTACATCCGTGATACATTTTCACCAACCGATCACTATGATAAAAATTCAAGATTACAATAAATATTTACTTGAAATCCAAATCTCGCAAAAGATAAGTCGCAATATTTTTCACACACATAATGCCCTATCCAAAAGATTCATATCCAGGAATAATTTCAAAATTTTTATTTTTCACGAGATAATTAAAACACATGGGCTTGGGCCAACCAACTTGTTGAAGCTTTTAGTCAAACTAATTTGAACCCATTCGCGATCCGCTAAATAAAATGCCAATAACAAAATAAATGCAAATATAAATCTATATGCTATAAAGTTTAACTCATAATTTCCTATGCATTTAATAAATAAACTAAATCGTCAAAATTTAGGTGTCAACATAGAGAAATTACTGGTTCCCAGTTTCAGCACTGGTCGATCTGGTTCCCGGTCCCAAAATTTGAGAACCGGTCCTCCCGGTCTAGTTCCCGGTTCTACCTTGGAACCGGACCGGTCCTGGAACTGATTAGTCCTACTTTAATTGCACGATTTCCAAGACTTAACATAGTTGTAATTTCTCTTAGGATTTTGCTTTGGTATTACAGTTCAGCAAATCTAATTAATTAACGCCCACATGAGGTTCCCAAGCCAAGAGTTATGACAGTAGCAACAAGACTTTATCCTCCTCGAAGTATACTGGAGATATATTCAATTTCATCAGCCACTTCCTTCATATTGGGGCGGTTGTGCCTCCGCTCGTCCAAGCACGATGACGCGAGATATCCGAGCGCCTTCATGGTCTCCAATTCCAACTTTGTGGCACCCTCTTTGATTGCCGGATCAACCGCGTCCATCAGTCTTTCTTCTTTTGAATCTTCTTGATATGTATTGCCAAGTTTACATCTTCCTCATCTCGATTGAAGTCGATGGCCTTCTTTGAAGTCAGCAACTCTAGCAGAACAACCCCAAAGCTGTATACATCGCTCTTATCAGTAAGTTGAAAATTCAGATAGTATTCTGGATCAAGATAACCGAGTGTTCCTTGAGCGCAGGTCGTGATGTGAGTTGCATCTGTCTCAGCTAACCTTGATAACCCGAAATCGGACACTTTAGCATCAAGCTTTTCATCTAGTAGTATGTTACTAGATTTGATATCCCTGTGGAAAATGGGCGGTACGGCTGAAGTATGAAGATATGCAAGTCCCTCGGCTGTTTGGTGGGCGATGTTGAGCCGACGGTACCACGTGAGTGGAGCCCATTTACATTTGTATGCGCCGTGAAGATGGTCAAAAAGATTTCCATAAGATATGTACTCGTAAATTAGCAGAGGCAGCTCAAGATCCACACAGCAACCCAGCAGTATGACCAGGCTCCGATGATTCACCTGGCAAAGGATCCGGACCTCGTTCAAGATCTGGTCTATTCCCTTTGTGTTCCCGAGCTTGGCTCGCTTGACGGCAATTACAGTTCCGTCATCAAGGGTGCCCTTGAAGACCTCGCCGAAGCCACCAACGCCAAGGAGGTTCTCTTTGGAGAAGTTGCCTGTTACTCTTGTGATCTCCTTCCCCGTGAAGATCTTGGCCGCTTTGCCGCTGCAATTGGCATTGAGGATGTCTTCGCGCATTTTGGTCAAACTAAGTTGTGCTTCTCTCTTGATGTGCTTGCGCTGCCAGTGGACTACAAAAAGAACTGCGAAGCCGAACAGGACTGCAGCGGCGCTGAAGGTTAAACCTGCAAAAATTGGGGGAGGTTTCAGGTAAAATTGGTGAAATTTTAATGAAGTCAAATGAAACCCTTTCAGGTTGAAAATTGAAGTACGTACCTGCAATTAGTGGACTTTTGCTGTGCTGCTTGCAATCTTCTGGTCTTGGACACTTGATATCTACAAGATTTGAATAAGGAACTAGTTTATGCATAGTTCATCACAGATGATTATGTTTGCTGCAGATATAAATGTCTGATTGCTATATCCGAACATTTTCACTAGAATGTGCCTTGTTCTGTGGCATGATGATCTACTTTGCTATAGAACGGTTGATTGATTAAGCATCTCGCTTCTGACCACAATGTTTGGATGAATTTATTTAAAGAAACATCTACCACTATTTATGATAATGCATTGTTTTGAAACGCAGTACTTCCCATTAAAGCATGTAGTTTATTTAATTAGATTATGCTACATAAAGTGATGCATCATGTTTCAATTTTTTTTATTGTCTGCGTGGATTTTAAAAAAACGACTTGCTGTCCCACTTACTGTAACATACACCCGCAATTGGATCCCACCGAAACCCGGATTGGCAAAAGCACCGTTTTTGCGCGGCCTTCACGGGGTCCACAGAGCACATCGAATTTGCTGAGTTCCGGCAATCCACCTGGGAGTTGCACAATGGCTCCTGAGGCAATTCCCACTCCAATTCCAACCCCGTGAACGCCACCCACTTGCTCACTGGCAGCGAAGTGTCCAGATTAACGAAGCTCTGGTAAGCCGCGCATCGGTCCTGGCGGATCCTGATAATGTACTCGTTCTGGGACCCGCCTGTCTTGAGTGAGCAGCACAAGGAGAAGTTACTGCACGAGGCTGCTGCGAGGGGATTGTCCCTGAGATATGCGTGGCATATGCTGGTCGGTGTACAATCTATAGCCAATGACAACACTTCAGTGGAGCAGTTCATCAGCACCAGGGTGTTGCTGCTGGTTATGTTGAAGGGAAGGCTTGGGTCGAGGTAGATTCCCTTGCTCCTGTAGTCGGCAGACATGCAAGCATGGTCGACCCAATCTGACGGCCTAATCACTAGCCTCTGCAACTGTGGGTTGATGGACATGATGATGTAAGACGACCCATTCAGCACGTCGAAGAACAGTGTCCCGAAGCTGCACCGGACTTTGTACGACTGGTCGCCACAGCTTGATCTGGTGCTCAACGGATAAGGGACGGTCATGTTGCCACAATTTGGGCAGGTGATTGTGCCCACTATGCAAATGGCGCACGATAGTATCACCAGCGCCCCAGCAAAGAGTGCAATCGCAAGTGTATTCCTCATGTTGGCTAAGATTTGAATGATACAGACTTTTATCTGGTTCAGGCCATCCTAGTACGATCGAGTGAGCGAGACACGAACTGTTCTCATCCTAATGCAGAAGCAGCATTGTCCGGTGTAAATCTCGGATCCAACAAAAGGCAAATTTTTATCTTTTCAAGGCCTGGGAATGCTGGGGAGTCAACAGTGGACAAGATAGATCATAGGAAAATGTGTTTGGCTAAAAGCATGTTAAGGTTTCCTAAATCCTAGACAATTTATTGTATCGAGATCCTTGATTCTCGTTATCAAGCCCCTGGAAACTTTAATCAATCATCTCACTAAGTGTAACTTTGGTTATGTTTTTGGCCCTTTGTACAAGTCACTCCGGTGATCTCTACAGGCGAATAGAAATTATGGGTGAGCATCGATCTAGGGTTGATCTTGGACTGATCTTGGACTTGCCCAACCCTGCCGATCTTGGTGTAGTTTGTAGGAGGACTGGGTTGATTCTTGGTCTTGGGACCCTTGGACCCTACATTGTGCAGGTTAGTCATTGATCCTGGGAGTTTAAAGTTGGTCCAACCCAAACCAACCCTGTAAATATTGTATATTTAATATGTTATGTATAATATTCTTTCATCTATTCTAAAGTCTATAACCCTAACTTAATGTTAATGGTGTTAATGAGTCCTCTCAAGCATTCTATTATGTCATCTTCTTTCTTTTTATCTTTGCCAAGTAAATCTGAAAGAATAAAGCCCTAATTAGAAATCTAGAAACCCTCTTTGTGAGCAACACTCACCCCTAGCCTTGCTCCTGCTCGTTGCTCACCCCTCACCGGGCTCGCCTTATTACTTGAAAATCATAGGTTGTAAAAGGTCAATCAGCATCACGTTAGCCTGAAAAGAATCCTTCTCAATGGCTATTTCAAGTCATTGGTATCATTCATTAATGCTGGAACTTGGATGCTTATTTTTATTTTAAGTATGATTTCCACAAATTGTTTCATGGAGTGTTAGTAGTGTGGATCTAGTGTAGGATTTTATATTTGAGAAGTAGGCTTCCTTAGTAATGGTAGATTTCTTCTAGTGATTCATAAGACACCGCGTAGGGTTCACTTCTCTAATTGAAAGGAAAAAAAAAAAAAAAAAAACAATGTGTAGATAATTATATTCCTCAAACTTTCTTGCTCCACAGCAGCAAAGATTTTTAGAGTTTTGCTTTAAAATTCTCTCTAAACTATAGAATTGTCATGCTGAGTATTAGATGAAGGGAAAAGTGTTAAAAAAGTCCTAAACATTTTGTATATGTGCCAATTTAGTCATAAACATTTTTTTGGTGCCAACTAAGTCCTAAACCTTTTTATGTTGTGCCAATTCAATCCTTTTCGGCCAATTTTGGCTGGATTTTGCTGACTGGATGCCGACTAACTAACGTGGCCTGATCAACATTAACATGGACAATTTTTAATAATATTTTAATATATTTGAATATATTTTTATTTTATTTTATTTTTTTTTTTTTCCTCTCCTCCTTCTTCCTCCAGCCGATCGCTGGACCTCGGTGATTGGCCACCTCGCTAGTGGCCACGAGGGCAGCCTTGCATTGGGCGGTGAGGCTCGCCCTCGCCGGATTTGGCAAGGGTCGAGCCTCGCCCATGGCCGGCGAGGGCGAGCCTCGCCCGCCCGACGAGAGGCCACCCTCAAGGCTTAGGCGATGAGCCTTGCCCTCGCCGGATCTCATGAGGGTTGAGCCTCGCTGGATTTGGTGAGGGTTGAGCCTCGCCCAAGGTCGACGGGGGCGAGCCTTGTCAGCTCGGCACAAGGCTACCCTCGCGGCTTGGGCGGCCTTGAGCTGGCCTCGTGCCGGGCTGGCGGGGCTCGCCCTCGTTGGCCATGGGCGACACTCGACCCTCTCCAAATTCGGCGAGGGCGAGGCTCGTCAGCCCGGCGTGAGGTCGCCCTCGAGGCCTGGGCGATGAGCCTCGCCCTTGCCAGTCATGGGCAAGGCTTGACCCTTGCCAGATACGGTGAGGGCAAACCTCGCCGCCCGGCGCGAGGCCACCTTTGCGGCCATTAGCAAAGTGGCGGGTTGACCTCGACCTCGTCGGCCGTCGCCGCTAGGCTGATCGCCGAGATTCGGCAACCGGCGGAGGGAGAAGGAGGAGAGGAAAAAAGAAAAAGAAAAAGAAAAAGAAAATTTTAAAAATAAAAAATAAAAATAAAACAACAAAAATTCAATAATATTAAAATATTATTAAAAGTTATCCATGTTAGCGCTGATCAGGTCACGTTAGCCGGTCGGCGTCTAATCAGCAAAATCAAGCCAAAATTGGCTAGAAAGAACTAAATTGGTACAATGTAAAAATGTTTAGGATTTAATTGGCACAAAAAAAAAAGGTTTATGACTAAATTGGCACAAATGCAAAATGTTTATGATTTTTTTAACACTTTTCCCATTAAATGAAGGTGTATGGTTTAAGCTCATGCTACTTTTGGCCTTTTATGTTTTTCACTTTACTTTTTCTTTCCTTTCAAATAGAAATTCATGAAACAGTGCTAGTTGGGCACTGTGAATTTATAGCTTGGTTGATCAACACTGCGTTATTGATGAATATGTAATTTTAAATAAGAGATTTGTATTTTTAGGAAATACAAAAAATGAAAAGAAAAATTTATTGGTTAATCTTGGATTGACCCTAGAATTGGACTGGACCTATAGGGTCGGTCCGGTCCTCCGTCCTAAACTCAATAGAGTTAGTTCTCAATCTAAAAAATTGAGGATCGACATTATGCGGGTTTAGTTATTGCGTTAGGTATTGGACCAGCTCAATTCAGACCATGCTCACCCTTAATAGAAATTGAGGCTCTTATATTTTTTGTTTTAACCCAAATGGGAAGTTATTGTATATCTCATGTGCAAAGATTGAGGCTTTTCAAGGGAAAGAGAGGATTATAGAACAAATATCGAGTCCTCGAGGAGTAAATTTTTCTTTGCTAGCATAGGGCCGTTGGGGACGGAGGATCATCCATCTAGCATAGAGTACTTTTTTTGGTATTCTACTAGATCTTAATCATCCATTTAATGATTCATATCATCAAATCTACCCATTTCCGAATTTTAGTACGATCAAATGGTCGGCTCAGTATTAAAAAGAGTCATCTAGAGAAGTTCTTCTACCATTCTTCTCACTCCATCTCTGGATCACGTTATCCTCCTATGAGAGATGAAGGGCTGAGCTCACTATTAAACCTGCATAGAAGTCGATTGATTTGGGAGATGATTGACGAGGGCAGGCATCAATCGTTGTCCACATCATTTTAGGCCAAGTCAATCAAATGGCACAGGGTCTTGGAAGAGTAGCTACTAATCGCCTCCTTAAAGGGTGGTGCATTGAGGCACATTTGTTTGCTTGAGAAGTACTACGGTTGGCCCGTTGTTCAAGGCCATTGGAAAGCGCCTTATGGGTTAGAGGATCTTCACTTGGCTAATAATACCGAAAATACATGAAAAAGAAGCAATAGACAGCTAAGTGTCACGTGATGTTAAGTTCAGTGCCTAGGAAGATGGAAGCAAGCCAAGGAAAGGTCGAGCTATAACGACATGCAGAGAAATCACTTGGGAGTAAGCCTTTGTTCAGCTGAGCTATTCACCTTTGTGGTGAGTTTTATGTGTGATTGAATTTGCTAGGATGAAGAACAAGAAGAGTACCGAAAACATACTTGCTAGGTTTTATTTGGTTTTAAGCGGAATAGGGTTATTTGCAAATGCCGGCATGCCTTGAGTCATTTCCAATTGAAATCCTAATTAGGCAAAGAGGGAATAGTTGGTGAAATGAGTTTGCTTCCAGAAAGCCACTAACATATAAAAAGAAGCAGCAAAAGCATAGAAAGCACAAGCAACCATAACTCTCCTGTTCTGTGCAGAAAAAGAAAAGAAAAAGGACCAATATCTTTTTTTTTTTTTTTGGTGACCGAAGACTACGCCATGTGCTCCCCGTGCCCGAACGGCTCCTGAGGGCTGGACTTTTATACCTTGGGGAAGACCAGCACAACAACCCACCGCCATAGCCCCTCACTTAAATCTTTAGCAATTTAGGGTTTCGAACTCTCGATCTTAGCGACGAGGGATGGACTCTCAACCAACTGCGCTACCCACGGATGGATGGACCAATATCTTTTTTTTACTGGTGACTTAAAAAAAAGTTGTTGATACCTAAATTTTGGCGAATTATGGATTAATTTTAATCCCTAAAAAAATTAGTTAATTAATTAATTGCATAGTATATAGATTTAGGTGCATTTGCATTTATTGGACCGGTGGCGGATGAGTTTGAATTAGTGATTCTGAGTTTTAAATTGATAGGCCGGACTAAGCTCACGAAACGAGTAAATTGACTTAAGCCTATTTTTTTTTTTTTTTTTATGATCGGAAATTATCTTGTGAAAATAAAAATTTAAAATTTTCGAGATATGATGAAATTTTTCAGATAAAGCAAATAGAAAAATGAATATTGTGTTCGACAAAACAAATATTACATTTGAAAAATGAATCTTTATAGGTGTCGATTTAGAAAGATTAAAAATCTTAATTTGCGGCCTATAAATAGGTTAAAATATATAGGGCTCAATGGGGCTACACATTGAATATACGGCCGCATGGTGGAGTTTTTCTTCCTCTGAGTTCTCTAGGTCGAAAATTGAAGTCAAGAGAGAAGAAATTCTTCTTTCGTTGTAGGGTTTTAGGGGGCTTTTCTAGGGTTTCTTTTGGCTGAGGAAAGAAGAAAAGAAGAAAAGTGAAAAGGTAAAAAGTGAAAAAGAGAAGAAAGGGAGAGGGGACGTCCAGCGAGAAAATATTGTGTACGTCTTATGCTCCAGCATGTCAAATGGGAAGGCAGCGAGAACGCGACACGTGTCGGTATGGGTCCCACTCCATCAGGCCATGCATCTGATGACCATTCTTCAAATTTTTGCATCCTCTCTCCTCATTAATTGCTGGTCTTCCTGCTCCATTGGCGTTGAAACCCCCTCCCTTCTCTCTCTTCAACTAGAGGACACTCTCTCTCCTCTGTCTTCTGCATCTTCCGAGAAAAAGAAGCCCGCGCTCTTTTTTCTTTCAAAAAACGCTCCCTCCCTCTCGCTCTCAAGAGTCTCGCCGTTTGCCTCTCGAGCTCAGATCCGCAATCTCCAGCACGTTGCCTCCACCTCCGTTGCATCCCGAGCTCAGATCCAATGCCTCCGCCACGTCGCCTTCGCCTCCGCCGCCGCCACCACCTCCAGGAACCACTTCCTCTCTTTCTCTCTCGCCCTAAAGCGCCCCCGCCTGTCTCATCCCGAGCTCATATCCTTTCCATCATCTCCATCCTTGGCTTTGCTGCGAGAGAAGGAACGCCGATGGAGTCCGTGCTGATTCGTCTTGCTCGTCCCCTCCGCTCGCGGAAGCGGGAGATCTCTGCGGCCCGAGATCTTCGTCGACCGCCGCAACGAGGAGGGCGTCGGCGCCGTCGCGGCGGTTGCCAAGTCGCCTCTGCCTCCGTGCTCCTTCTTAGTACCCCTTTTGCCTTGCTTCCCAAGTTTGGAGGCAAAGCGTGAAGGAAAATGTCCAGACCATGCAAAGCGCCGGCAAGAGGAAAAATCGGAGTCGCCTTCTCGCTACAACCCCTGGGGCTGCATCTCTCTCCCTCTATATATAACACCCTCTTATCACGACCGGCTGCAATCCTTGGGAAAAAGCTCTTCCGATTCGGAAGGAAGGAAAATATCGAGTGCAGGGTTTGTCAGCTGGGCACGAGCCTTGCGGAGGCATACATGATGTGAAGGCTTTACAAGGTGAAAAAGGAGAAGATGGTCGTGGTGTTAGGTGATCACGAGGAGAAGAGGACAACGAGTGGAGGAGGGGGAGGTTGTTCCTCCTTGTCTCGGGTGTTCGGGAAGGCCCATGTCCATCCTTCCTCTGCAGAAGCACTGCACTTTGCTCCCTTGGAGTAGCTCCTCGTCATGAATGATACCCGGCTTTAGCTGGGACTTTTTTTTTTTTTGGTTTCTTTCTGCATGTACAAATGTATATAGCTAATTCTTGTCTCGAGAATTTGTGGGTGCTCCGGAAAATTGAATTGAGTGTAGTAGTTGGAATTCGTTTAATGTTATTTGGCACACGGCTTACTTACTGTTGAGAGTTGGAAGTGGTGTGCTTTAGTTTTTGATTTAAGCATCATTACGGTTGCTAATTTGCCGAGACTAGTTTTGTATATCAGCAGTATGTACGTGAAATTAGTGATGCTGTATGGCTTTTATGGCTCTATCAAAATTGAGATTCAAGTATTGCGACGTTTTCTTTGACGCTAATGGCATTATCACATCTTAAGCAGCTGTCGGTTGAGCCTCTTTCTTGCTTTTTTCTCATTTGCTTTTGTCTTAATATCTTGTTTCATAATTTGAAAATTCATCGAGAGGTCCGTAGAAGTAATGTGTGAATTCCTAGTATGCTACATGGTCTGGCTGATAGCTGGAATAGCAGAAAAAAGCAGCAAAATGTTCTGGGTTTGGGCCGAGATTCAACTTATCGGCAGGTTTCTTGACAATGAGTTTCATCCTTTGTAGAGGCCGCTCCTGGCACATGAATTATATTTCATTCAATTTTTAACCATAGCATCCATAAGATGCATAGACAAAGAGCATATTGGAAAGGTGCCAGGATCTAACTACTTGTCCATCGTGCGTTCATTTTAGTTCTCTGTCCTCCGCCAAGAGCATGGCTTCTTACCCAATATCCTCTTACTTTAGAGTTTCTTCTGCTGTGAAATCACCGAACATCCTGTTCACTTGCTAAAACGGCATTTTTGGAGGTGGTGGCGGCGGCGAGCTAATCTGCAGACTTACCTCGAGGTCCTTCGGTTCAAAATAAGCTCTCCAGTAGCTGTACGAGCTGTCCCCTTCGAGCGTCGAACAATAATCTAAACAACAAAGCACCGCATCAAGAATCTCCAAAGCCACAAATCCCACCCACCGAAAGATCTTAAAAAGAGGAAGGAACACACGCACGCATGAAGGAACGGAAAAAGGCATTGACAGAAACCGGTCCTCACCAGCAAGTTCGTTCTCGCACTTTTGGATCAAGGGGGGCTCCCTGAGGCCGCGCTCAAGCCTGGTCCTGCTGAAGGGCTCGAGCTTCGGTATGCACGCGTTGCCCCGGGAAGAGCAGCGCACCACCGGGGCGAACCGCCGTGACGGCGCCGACGCCCTCCTCGTTGCGGCGGTCGATGAAGATCTCGGGCCGCAGAGGTCTCCCACTTCCGCGAGCAGAGGGGACGAGCAAGACGGATTAGCACGGACTCCATCGGCGTTCCTTCTCTCGCAGCAAAGCCAAGGATGGAGATGATGGAAAGGATATGAGCTCGGGGTGAGACAGGCGGGGGCGCTTTAGGGTGAGAGAGAGAGAGAGAGGAAGTGGTTCCTGGAGGTGGTGGCGGCGGCGGCGGAGGCGGAGGCGACGTGGCGGAGGCATTGGATCTGAGCTCGGGATGCAACGGAGGTGGAGGCAACATGCTGGAGATTGCGGATCTGAGCTCGAGAGGCAAACGGCGAGACTCTTGAGAGCGAGAGGGAGGGAGCGTCTTTTGAAAGAAAAAAGAGCATGGGCTTCTTTTTCTCGGAAGATGCAGAAGACAGAGGAGAGAGAGTGTCCTCTACTTGAAGAGAGAGAAGGGAGGGGGTTTCAACGCCAAGGGAAGACCAACAATTAATGAGGAGAGAGGATGCAAAAATTTGAAGAATGGTCATCAGATGTATGGCCTGATGGAGTGGGACCCATACCAACGCGTGTCGCGTTCTCGCTGCCTTCCCATTTGACACGCTGGAGCATAAGACGTACACAATATTTTCTCGACGTCCAGCAGAGGGGAGGAACAGTGAAGGGACGTCAGGAGACAGGAGGAGAGAGAAAGAAATTTTAAAAAAAGAGGGAGAAGAGCACTGTTCTTCTTCCCAGGTGGGCTCGTCTACCGCCTGCCGCGCTTCACCTTCTGCCCGCCTGAAGCCACATTCGCCGCCCGCCTGTTTTTCGCAAGCCCAGCACCGGTAGCTGCCCCGCCGGACGCCGCATCGCCGTTCCGCCACCCAATTCCGCCCGCAATCTGCTCTTCGACAACCGCACCATCGTGCGCCTCCCAGCTCACGCCCCGCAGCAACCGAGCGACCGACCGAGCCTCTTCCACCGCGTCAGATCCGGACCCCTTGCTCTCGCCGTCGTCGACACCAAAGCCTGCTGCCGAGTCCTCCGTTCGAGCGTCGCCACCTCCACCTCCGTGCCCCTGTAGAGAGACCCGCGACGCCACCGTTTGCTGTCGTTACCAACCGCCAAAGCCGGGCTCGAGCTTTCGTCGGTCTCTGCCGCCCCTGCAGCAGCCCGAGCGCCTGCCTCTTCACCTGAGCCACGAAGCCGCTGCAGCCCGTGCCGGAGCCGCCGGTTCTGCTGCGACCTGCAGCGCCACCGCCTCTGCTCGAGCTTCCACCCGCGACGCTCCTGCTCCCACGCCCAGCAGATCTGCCCCGGACCCACGAAGTCGTCGCTGTCCCATCTCACCGGAACTCTCGCCTGCGAGTCCGCATCCCTGCACCGCACCGCACCACCGTGCTCGCTTTGCTCCGCTCCTGCATCTATATCCGACCACAGCGACCTCCGCTCAGTGACCCGATGCCACAGACCCAGCGATCCGACGACCCGGCGTTGCCCTCTGCCCTGTTTGTTTCTGCCAGTGACTGACGCCAGCAGACCCGAGACACACGAACCCGAGCTGCTGCTGCTCCTTGCCGTGCGCTGCTGCCCTTCGCCGGAGCTCCGACCGCGACGCCCTCACCGGAACCGGTGAACAGCCGCACGAGCAAGCCTTGCGTGTGTAAAAAAGAGGGAAAATTAAATTAGAGATTGACAGTCAGATTTTTGCGCCTGAAATTCAACTCACAATCTCTTATAAAAATTGACAATTCAATCTCATGCCTGAGATTTGATTAGCGATTTATTTTAAAATTGACCAATCCGATCTTATGCGCGAGATGCTTTCGTTACTATAAGGTAAGTCTTATAATTTATTCATTGCTTGAATGTTAAATTGGTGGTTTGTGCACCCGTATAATCACTTTAAATATTAAGAAAATATATTTAAAATCAATCCAAAGTTGTCTGCAAAAATATTTTTGAAAGTAAAAAAAATTGGTACCAAAGTCTCTGGTTCGTAAAAGTAAAATACTCCTCAAATTATTTTACTTAGGTGTCTAATCGACTTACCGTAAATTGATTAGTTGTAACTCTTAAATAAAATCAATTTATTTTTACCATAAACTAATTAGTGGCAACTCCTAAATAAATCCATTTGCATTTTAAGAAGTTAAGAAATTTGAACATTAAGTCGCGAATTGTTATGGACTTGGACCCAAGTTAAATTTAGGCTTAACAATCCATTAACCAAACCTTAGGTGGTTCACACCTGAAAATTTGATCGCGATAAAAGTTGGTAAGCATCTAAAAAACTATTGATGAAAAGAATGGCAGGCTTTTTATTTTTTTATTTCCATATGTCTTAGTGCTAACTCACCAACATGAGATTAATAGCTTCTTGAAAAGTGATGTGTTTATGCAATACTTGCTTGGAGAATGGAGATTTAGAGTCTAATCCTCTATTTTTGTTGGTTTTTTCCATTGAAAGGAGGATGGCCGAGTTACTTTACTCCTCTAGAGCCATGTAACTTGATCTCTTGTAAAGATTGTGTTTTTTTGATTTTCCAAGAAAATAAACGAGGTGGGACCCTGATATCTTTTCTAAAACCATGAGTTGCATGTGATCCCATTGAAAGGGCAATCATTCACTCCTTAAGTTTTTTTTTTGTACTTCATTCACTCCTTAAGTTAGGAAAAGCAAACAATCCATTGATACTGACACTGTTTTGTCTCTGCATTTAAGCTAATATGGACTCTGGAGTGCTCGTCATGACCAGAATTGAAGCTGCAGTTTTCACTTGGTCGATCGTGATCAAGCATTAATAATCGGAGATTAGAATTAAACATCTTCCAATAAAGTGCTTTACGCAGTTTCTGGAATTTGACTTTTCAAGAATTGTTCATGCGATACAACTGGCCACAAATGGGGTCGCCTTCGCTTCTCCAATTTTCAAGACTTAACATAGTTTTTACTTTCTCTGAAGATTTTGCTTTGGGTTTACGGTTTAGAAGATCTAATTAATTAGCAACCACATGAGGTTCCCAAGCCAAGAGTCATGGCAGTAGCAGCAAAGACTTCAACCTCCTTGAAGTATACTTATGATGTATCCGATTTCATCGGCTACTTCCTTCATGTTGGGGCGGTTTTGCCTCCGCTCGTCCAAGCATGATGACGCGAGATATCCGAGTGCCTTCATAGTCTCCAATTCCAACTTCGTGGCACCCTCTTTGATCGCTGGATCGACTCCGTCCATCAGTCTCTCTTCTTTCAGAATCTTCTTGATATGTATTACCAAGTTTACATCTTCCTCGTCTCGATTGAAGTCGATGGCCTTCTTCGACGTCAGCAACTCCAGTAGAACAACCCCAAAACTGTATACATCACTCTTATCAGTAAGTTGAAAATTCAGATAGTATTCGGGATCAAGATAACCGAGTGTTCCTTGAGCGCAAGTCGTGATATGAGTTGCATCTGTCTCAGCTAACCTCGATAACCCGAAATCGGACACTTTAGCATCGAGCTTTTCATCTAGTAGTATGTTACTAGATTTGATATCCCTGTGGAAAATGGGCGGTACGGCTGAAGTATGAAGATATGCAAGTCCCTCGGCTGTTTGGTGGGCGATGTTGAGCCGACGGTACCACGTGAGCGGAGCCCATTTACATTTGTATGCACCGTGAAGATGGTCGAAAAGATTTCCGTAAGGTATGTACTCGTAAATTAGAAGAGGCAGCTCGAGATCCACACAGCAACCCAGCAATATCACCAGGCTCCGGTGATTCACCTGGCAAAGGATCCGGACCTCGTTCAGGATTTGGTCTATTCCCTTTGTATTCCCGAGTTTGGCTCGCTTGACGGCAATTACAGTTCCGTCGTCAAGCGTGCCCTTGAAGACCTCACCGAAGCCACCAGCACCAAGGAGGTTCTCCCTTGAGAAGTTGCTTGTGGCTCTTGTAATCTCTTTCCCCGTGAAGATTTTGGCTGCTTTGCCGCTGCAATTGGCATTTAGGATGTCTTCACGCATTTTGGTCAAACTAAGTTGTGCTTCCCTCTTGATGCTCTCGCGCTGCCGGTGGACTGCAAAAAGAACCGCAAAGCCGAACAGGACTGCAGCAGCGCTGAAGGTTAAACCTGCAAAAAAGGGGAAAGTTTCAGGTCAAATTGGCGAAATTTTAATGAAATCAAATGGAACTATCGGGGTTGAAAATTTAAAAACATACCTCCAATTAATGGACTTTTGCTTTGCTTCTTGCAATCTTCTGGTCTTGGACACTTGATATCTACAAGATTTAAATAAAGAACTAGTTTATGCATAGTTCACCACAGATGATTGTGTTTGCTGCAGATATAAATGTCTGATTGCTGAATCGAACATTTTCACTAGAATGTGCCTAGTTCTGTGGCATGATGATCTACTAGCTACAGAGCAGGTGACTGATTAAGCATCTCGCTTCTGAAAACAATGTTTCTGGATGAATTTATTTGATGCATCTTCCACTATTTGTTATAATGTATTGTTTCAAAATGCAGTACTTCTCATTAGAGCGTTAGTTTAGTTAATAAGATTATTCTACATAAAGCGAAGCGTCATGTTTCAATTTTTTTCATATTTTGGCGTAGATTTTAAGAAAACAACTTGCTGTCGTACTTACTGTAACATACACCGGGGATTGGATCCCACCGAAATCCGGATTGGCAAAAGCACCGTTTCTGCACGGCCTTCCCTGGGTCCACTGAGCACATCGAATTGGCCGAGTTCTGGCAATCCACCTGGGAGTTGCACGATGGCTCCTGAGGCAATTCCCACTCCAATTCCACCCCCCTGAACGCCGCCCACTTGCTTACTGGCAGCGAAGAGTCCAGATTAACGAAGCTCTGATAAGCCGCGCATCGGTCCTGGCGGATCCTGATCCTGTACTCGTTCTGGGACCCGCCTGTCTTCACTGAGCAGCACAAGGAGAAGTTACTGCATGAGGCTGCTGCGAGGGGATTATCCCTGAGATATGCGTGGCATATGCTGGTCGGTGTACAATCTATAATCAATGACAACACTTCAGTGGAGCAATTCATCAGCACCAGGGTGTTGCTGCTGGTTATGTTGAAGGGAAGGCTTGGGTCGAGGTAGATTCCCTGGCTCCTGTAGTCGGCCGACATGCAAGCATGGTCGACCAAATCTGACGGCCTAATCACTAGCCTCTGCGACTGTGGGTTGATGGATGTGATGACGTATGACGACCCATTGAGCGCGTTGAAGAACAGCGTCCCGAAGCTGCACCGGACTTTGTACAACTGGTCGCCACAGCTTGGTCCGGTGCTCAAGGGGTAAGGGACGGTCATGTTGCCACAGTTCGGGCAGGTCATCGTTGCCTCTATGCAAATGTCGCATGATAGTATCACCAGCGCCCCGGCAAAGAGTGCAATCGCAAGAGTAAGTGTATTGCTCATGTTGGACAATATTTGAATGATATGAACGGTTATTCTGGTTCAGACCATCCTAGTATAATTGAGTGAGTGAGTGAGACATGAACTGTTCTCATTATAATGCAGAAACAGCATTGTCCAATGTAAATCTTGTACCCAATAAAAGGCAATTTTTTTATCTTTTCAAGGCCTAGGGAATGCGGCGGAGTGAGTCATCAGTGGACAGGAGAGATTATGGGACAATGTATTAGGCTAAAAGCATGTTAAGGTTTCCTAAAACCTAGACAATTTATTGTAATAAGATCTTCGATCCTCGTTATGAAATGGAGATGTTCATGCATTGTTCCCAAGAAACTTTAATCAATCGTCTTATTAAGTGGAAATTCGGTTACGTTTTTGACCCTTTGTAAAAGTCACTCCTGTTGATCTCAACAGGCCTATAGAAACTGAGGCTCTTACATTTCATGTTTCAACCGGAATGAGAACTTATTGTTTATCTTATTTGTTGACCTACTAATATATTTTTAAGTTGACAAAACCATCCATTGTCTAATCTTGAATTTGATAAATGCATTGAAGTATTTGGTCTCAAGAACTACTCATGAAGGAAAAATCTATATCTATCTTGATCATATTTATTGTAGTTCATGTATTGCGGATGAAGGTTAAGACAGTTGCTTCATGAAAATCATCATACATATAACTTATACATAAATATCACTAGAGCAACAGCGAAGATATCAACAAAGCTTACATGTGGATATCATCGTATCATTGACATCTTTAGACTCTATTGCTAAAGCTAAATATGATCATATTGCAAAATCTCTCTTAGATTATATGTTTAGATACAAACCACATTACTTGCATCATCATAGCTAATGATCTAGCTCGGATTTCCACTATAGAAAATGTTGATTGATCTACAATCTTAAATATTGTTTTGTAACAAAATCCTTAAGCAAGACATCTTGATTGATTGACAATCATTTGAAAGACAATCTACTTTCCTTGATTGAATAAGTCTATTTATGAAAACCAAGATTTATTTGTAGGGGCGACCAAATCAATGGAAATTCTGATCTTATCTCTCAATGGCTACTCATTCTTCTTTATTCAAGGAGTTGTTTGAAGAAGTAATCCTCTGAACATTGTCCTATGGTTAGATT
Source organism: Eucalyptus grandis (assembly GCF_016545825.1). Lineage (NCBI taxonomy): Eukaryota > Viridiplantae > Streptophyta > Magnoliopsida > Myrtales > Myrtaceae > Eucalyptus > Eucalyptus grandis. The sequence continues at coordinate 22,865,358 of NC_052612.1, forward strand.
GGAAAAGGAGGAGTATAAAAGGAGACAAATCCGTCGGATATAAAAGAGAGGTCTAGAATCATAGATTTCAAAGTCCAAGAGAACTTCAATCTTACATGCTTGTCTTTCTTTAAGTCAAACTATAATCCTTGAGAGGCATTCACAAACCTGTGTATTGTCACTCACTTATGAACTTCTTGTTGATTGACCGGTGAAATCTAGTTATAGGTTTTCAATGTGGGAGAGCAGACGTAAGTTTATTCTAAGCTAAACCACTATAAATCCTATGTGCAATATCTTCTATCTCTCAACTCTTCATTTTTATTGCACACTGGTGAATATCATTATATCACTGTCAATATTTAGATTCTACCTTCACTTGGGTTTGATAATATTAAACTTGATTCTATTACTTCTGTATTAATTTGTGATGAATTACTTAAATCACCTATTCATCCCCTTTAAATAATATTACTAGCTACAACAATTGGTAGTAGAGCAAGGTACTCATTATTTGAAGTGTTCACTTTTGAGTTGACGATCTATCATCACGACCAATCTTACCCTTGGTATCATAGAAGGACAGAGCAGTGCCAAACCTCCCCACTTTGAGGAAAAGATTACAACGTCTAGAAAAACAAAATGAAAGCTTTCATTAGATTCTTGGATTCCTTGACGTGGGAAGTTGTTCAGAATGAAGCTAATCCTACAACAAATGCTATAAATGCTGGACCATCATAAACTAAAGAGACAAATCAAAAAAGTAACTCCAGCACCAACATTTTCTTCTATTGATCTAGCCAAAAGAAAAAATTTAGATGCAAAAACTCTTTATGCTCTTTATTACGCTCTCTCTCTTGCTGAATATAACTATGTGATAGGCTTCATGTAACCTTGGAAGGAATTGATAGAGTCAAGGAAACCAAAATTGACATACTTCTTAGTCTATATAAATCCTTCAAGATGAAGCCATATGAATCTATTTTTGAAATGTTCAATAGATTCATAGACATAGTTAATGGACTCGTATAACAAGAGAATCTAATCTCAACACCAATAGAAGTACAAGTTACTGCGAGGACTCTCAAAGGATTGGAACCATGTCAAAATTTCCATCCATGAAACTCAAAAAATCATGCCATTATCTATTGATGAACTCATTGGGACTCTTCAATCTTATGAAGTTGAATGACTCAATGAAGAACAACATCTAAGAGGTAAAAAATCAATTGCTTTAAGTTCTAACATTGATTATGATGAAACATATTATGAAGATGATAATGTAGAGCTTGCTCTCATGGTACGTAAATTAGAAGAATGATCAAGAAGGGAAGAAACTTCAAAGGGAAATAGACATTCAAACAAGTTGAGCAAAATAAATCCTTCAATGACTGAGAAGAAGGTAAGGACATAATTTGCTTTAAATGCAGGAAATGTGGTCATATCAAACGAAACTATCCACTTCTGAAGAAAAAGAAAGGCAAGTTTGAGAAATCCAAGAAAGCACTTAAGGCAGAGACTTGGATTGATATTGAATGTGAAAAAAGTGACGAAAAATATGAATGTATATATATGTCTTATGGTAGAACCAAACTTAGAAGAAGAGGTTGAGGTGAGTTACCATGAGATTCCTGACGAAATATTTGAATTTATTGATGAATTGTGCTCGATTTACAAGTCTGCTCTTAAGAAGATCTCCGAGTTAAAGAAGGAAAATACAAGATCAAGGCAACATGACTTTTCTCAAAAAGACAAAACAGAATTCTTGTAGAAAGAATTTTCACAAGTCAAGGAAAGTCGTGATTTGTTTGTAAAAGAAAATGACTCTTGAAGAAGGACATTTCAAATGTTGCTAAGAAATTCTCTCTTTGTTTGAAAACTTTAGAATATATCTCTTTCATATACATTAAATCTGCTTATTTGAAATCATTATCAAAAGCATTTTGTGAGACGAGACACCTTCAAGTGTTCAAATTGTGGAAATCAAAATCTTTTCAAGAATGATTGCCTAAAAGTTTGGAGACCAACTCAAAGAGTCATATTAAGAATGACAAAGTCTACTAACCCAAAAGGACCCAAGCATGTTTGGATAGTGGCTATTCAAGACATATGCCTAGAGATTCAAGCAAATTCGTTGATCTTATCAAATTGGATGGTGGAAGTGTGTCATTTAGTGGTAACAACAAAGGAAAAGTCATAGGCAAATAAATAGTGAAAATCGAAAGTCTTGATTTTAATAATGTCTCCCAAATCAAATGACTCAATTAAAATCTCATCAGCACAAGTCAGCTGTGTGACATTGAATTCAAGATAAGCTTCCAAGAAGACAAATGTTTTGGTTTGAGCATAGATAGTTTTTAATCTTTCATTGGATGTAGACATGCTAATATTTATCTTTTGGATGTAGAATTTGATAATATTCAATATCTCGGCACTATCAAGGATGAATCATACTTGTGGCATGGAAAGCTAAGACATATCGGCATGAAGTAGGTTTTCAAGTCGTCGCATAAAAAGCTTGTTTGAGGTCTACCGGGACTGAAATATGAGAAAATAGAATTGTAGACAGCTTGCACTTGTGGCAAACAAGTAAGAAGTCCTTTTAAACCAATCAAATATGTTTTTACTAATCGTACCTTGCAACTTCTACACTTGAAAATGTTCAGGCCAACCAAAAGGCAAAGCCTTGGTGGTAAGAAATATTGTTTGGTAATTGTAGATGACTACATCAGATTTACTTAAATTTTCTTTCTTGCTCATAAACATAAAGCTTCCTTATGCTTTTCAAAATTTCCTAAGAAAGTTAAAAATGAAAAAAATTACATCATTTCTTGTATCAAAACTAATTAAGCAAATGTGACAACACCAACACTAGAGTCCAATTATTCACTCAAGAGCTAAGCTTATTGAGCGTAAGCATCATTTCATTCGAAATGTCCATAATGGTGATGTTAATATTCGGTTTATTGATTCAAAGCATCAATTAGCTAATATATTCACAAAACCATTAAAAAAGGATTTCATTTGAATTATTTGAAATGAATTGGGTATTATTAATCTTTTTACTTATGACTACTTGAAAGACAAGCCATGATATTTGAGGCCAAATTGGAAATACTTAACATATAAACTCCACATCATACTTGAAGTGACAAACAAAATATGATGATATTCAAACCTCTCTTGCAAGTAAATGATATTTACTCAAACCTCTTTTTCTTTGGTCCGAACACTATTCAATTTATAGTTTTGATATTGTGTTCACCCCTGTAAGTGAATGATTTTGCTAAAAACATTGGTGCGGAGGACTATAAATTTGCATTTATCTTTATTGCCTTAGATTTTACATACATAATTCTCACTAAAATAATTAATTTTTCTCGTGCCTCTAAATCTCATGTTTCTTATAACTATCCTTCACTCAAACACATTGTCATTGATAAAATCATCATCAATTGCCTTGGACACAAAGCATATTCAAAAACCAATGTTCTATGCATGATGCGAAACTCATATGTGCAATAGTGAATTGTGTTCATTTCTTACTGTCTCATACAATCATTCTCTACATGTATAGGATAATGAAAAAAAAAGGGCAACTACCTTATGGTTCACTAATAACCAAAATCTTTGAGTATTTTAGTATCACGATTCTCCCAAAGTGTACACCAAGTCTCTTCTCATGATGACTTGGAGAAAATATGATAATAAAAATGCATTTTAAACATAATGTAGAAGGTTGGAGAAATAGAAAGGGAGAACATGTTAAAAATTGAACTTAAGGAGAATGACATCTTTAGTGCCTTTGAGATAATCGCGCATAAGATAAAGGGTATATGCTGAGAAATCCCCTCAACCATCTAAGAAGAAAGCTAGTGATAAAACTTTGCTAAAAAGGATGGCAGAAGAATCTAATGAAGAAGGGACATCTGAAGAAATTGATCAATCTGCTATAGAGGAAGAATTTTCAAGTGATTATATTGATAAGGATGGATTTGAAGATGATGAGGACGAGGATGGAAAAAATGAATAAAGGAAGAAAAATAGCAAACTAAAGAAAATAATGAAGAAAACAGATTAGCAAATACTACTATGGGATGAAGAAGTGGAAAGGAGACTCCAGTTTGAAAAAGAAAAACTTGATAAGCTTTGGGAAGTTCTTTTAAATGAAAGAGAGGTTGCAACTGGAATGGAAATTGATAATATCCTTGCAGTTCTTATTATTCCAGAAACTCTTATTGATAAGCACATAATTTTATGTGAGTTTGAAGCTCCACCAAGAAGTATTGGGGAAGAAATTCTTGAAATGTATTTTGTTAATATTCCCGAGAAAGCTTAGATTTAGGGGGAGTTTCAAGATGAGAGTAGAGCTCATGATCTTATTGTTAATGATCCTCAAGCTAGCACATCTACTCCAAATATTTCAAACATTTTCAAGCTACTTAAGGACAACACTAATATCTTGGGGGATATACAAGAAAAACATGTTTGCAATAGAGGATGACATGAAGAAAATGAATTAAAATTATAGAAATTAGATGGAACATGTCAACAGAGATGTTAAAAAGAACATGGATGTTTTTGAGAAGTTCTTTAGCCAATATCTGACGAAGGTTGAGGAATTGTGCTTAAGTTAGAGTGTTATTAGCTGGTTTGTGTATCGTTGGATTCGTCACATGATGCCAAACCTACAGAGTCGAGTAATCATGCCGTTGATTTCAACCAACCTTCATCTTCCAAATAAAAGTTTCAATTGTTTTTCAATTGTTTTTATTTTTAATGACAGTACTTTCAATGAATGTTTAGAATATTTAAGGATTGTGGTTTGTTTGCACTATTTGCATCAATATAGATTCAAAATTGTGACGTTGACAAAAAAAGGGAGAGTATGTAGATTTTATGGGAGGATGTAGGTACAATACTAATCTCTATTGAGCTATTATGGTACTAAGCATTTGACATCTTGCAAAAACTAGTTAAACATTACTATCCCTTTTGATTCTTGCTAAAAATACTCAAAGCGTGAACTATTTATCTACTTTGTTTCAATTTCTATACTATGCTACTCATTCTCCTTTGTTATTACTTTACAAAGTTCTTATAGAGATTATCATGTGTGGAGGTATCTATTGCTTGTTTTTTTAGTAGTAATTGTAAAGGTATAGCTACAACCGATTTCTTTCAAAATCTTTTTGAATCATTTATATGTATGGAAAGTTTTGTCATCATAAAAGAGGAATAGGTTGTTGAGAAAACCTCCTAATATATTTTGAAGTTGCCAAAACCATCTGTTGTCTAATCCCTAATTTAAGAAATGCATAGAAATGTTTGGTTTTAAGAACTACTCATGAAAGAAAAATCTATATCTATCTTGTTCATATTCAAAATCTATCTACTATCGTTCATGAATTGTGGATGAAGTTTAAGACGGCTGCTTTGTGGAAATCATCATATTATTGCATAAATATCACCATAGCAACAATGAGGATATCGACATAACTTATATGTAAATATCATCATAGAAACAATGAAGATATCAACAAAACTCACGCAAATGTCATCAAATCACCTGATATCTTCAGACTCTATTGCTGATGATGAATATCATCATATTGTGAAATCTACCTTAGATTATATGTTCATATACAAACCCCACCACTTTCATCATCTCATTTAGTGATTTATCTACTATCGTTCATGAATCGTGGATGAAGTTTAAGACGGTTGCTTTGTGGAAATCATCATATTATTGCATAAATATCGCCATAGCAACAATGAAGATATCGGCATAACTTATACGTAAATATCATCAGAGAAACAGTGAAGATATCAACAGTACTCACGTAGATGTCATCAAATCACCTGATATCTTCAGACTCTATTGCTAATGATGAATATCATTCTATTGCGAAATCTACCTTAGATTATATGTTCATATACAAACCCCACTACTTTCATCATCACATTTAGTGATTTAGCTCGAATTTCCAATATAGAAAATTTTGATTGATCTTCAATCTTAAACATTATTTTGCAATGAAATCCTTAAGTAAGACATTTTGATTTATTGACAATCATTTGAAAGGCAAGCTACTTTCCTTGATTGAAGGACTTTACAAAAACAAGATGTGCTTGTATGGGCAACTAAATCAATGGAGATTTAGATCTTATCTTTCAACAGTTACTCAATTTTCTTTGTCCAACGGGTTATTTGGAGAAGTAATTCTTCACCAGTTAGATTAGAAGTGGAGGAGTATAAAAGGAGACCAAGTTGCTGAAGAGAAAAGAGAGGTCCATAAACATAAATTCCAAAGTCCAAGAGAACTTCAATCTTACATACTTGTCTTTCGTGAGCTTAAACTATAACCCTTGAGAGGCCCGACATATTGATTGTGTGATATAGGGGGAATTGTGCAAACTTGGGTATCATCATTCATTTCTATAACCTCCTATTGATTGACTAGTGAAATCCTATCAGTAATTTGTCTTGGTGAGGGAGTGGACAGAGGCTTACTCTAAACCAGACTATTATAAATTATGGGTACGATCTCTTCTATCTTTGAACTCTTGTTCATTATTTTTGCACATCGGTGAATTTCATCATGTTACTCTCAATATTTAGATTATGACTTCACTAGGTATGATAATATTGACTTGATTTTCTGGCTTTCGCATTAATTTGTGTAGAATTGCTTTCATCCCCTTCTAGGTGATATTCCTAGCTAAAACATTATGAGCCAAGATTGAGACTTTTCAAAGGAAAGAGAGGATTATTGAGCAAATATCGAGTCCTTGAGGAGTAAATTTTTCTTTGATAGCGTAGGGCCGTTGGGGATGGTGGATTGTCCATATAGTGTAGTACTTTTTTTGGTATCTTGGTAGATCTTAATCATACCCTTTTCTAATTCATATCATCAAGTCTACCCATTTCCTAATTTCAATTTGATCATATGGTTGGCTTAGTATGAAAAAGAGTCATCTAGAGAAATTCTTCTTTCTTCCATCTCGAGATCACCTTATTTTCCTCCAGGAGATGAAGGGTTGGGCTCACTAACTCCTAAACCTGCATAGGAGTTGATTGATTTGGGAGATGATTGTCAACGGCATACATCAATCTTTGTCCACATCATCTCATGTCAAGTTAGTTAGATGGTAGAGTTTTGGAACAGTTGCCACTAATGACCTCCTTAAGGAGTGGTGCATTGAGGCATATTTGTTTGCTTGAGAGGTATTGTGGTTGGCTTGTTGTTTAGGGCCACTAGAAAGTGTTATCATTTTATATCTAGGCACTTGAACCTTTGTAGGGCATTGATGTTTCTACTATGTGGCAGATTTAGGGAGAAAGATGCTAGAAGCGCCAAAGTAACGACGCTTACTTTAGTGTCTAAAGTTTTTTTTTTTTTCAGATTATTTAAGTGTTACTTTAAAAAAAACGATAACTTAAGTACCAACTTCGATCTAGGTTGCTAAAAATCTGACGTGGCCATATTTTAGTGATTTCTCAATCCTATATGGCTCGTTGGTATGCCTAGTTAGAATATAACTCCTAAACGACATTAGGTAGCAAGTCAAAATGTGATCACTTTAATGCCAATCGTTATTAAAAAAAATGATCATTTTAGTGCTGATCGTTGTTAAAAAGTTATTACTTTAGTGCCAATTTCAAAGAAAAAGTGATCACTTCAGTGCTTAAAAAATGCCACATTAGCTCAAATTTTTAATTATAAAAATGATGTAATTTTTTGGGTTGAAATTTCTTACCAGAGACATTTAAATGATTAGTTTTTCCTTCGATTTAACAATTAAGTGAGTCCAGGCAAATTTTTGACATTAAAGTGAGCGCGGTACATAACTTTTAGCATTCCTACTATCCTTCTCTTGCAGATTTCAGCTTTCAGTAGTGATGGCATTTTGTACCTGGGCCCTTATTGCCATGTCATCTCATCTTATGTTCGGGATCTTGGGATTGATATAGACGTCCTTCCTCAGACTCCTCACTTTATGAGGAGACTGCAGTACCTATGGTTTCACTTTTATTATCCAACGTTTCTATCCATTTTTCACCTTCTTCCCTGTAGGTCGATGAACTACATGCCTATTATTCTGGGCAATTTTCGGGATGTTCCTCTCCGTTTTGTTGGGCTTTGCCTCTTTGGTTTTCAGAAGAAATGGAAAAGGACTTTGCTTGAGCTTTCTAATGCAGATGAAGATTCTGAGTGAATTAATTAGTTTGCCATTGTTTTCTGTGACCAAGCATTTGGTTGGGGGTGAGTTCTTTTTTCCTCTGTATAAGAAGGTGGTTGCGATCCCCAGCCAGAGTGTGAGGTTTGTTGCTAGGTGCCTTTGTCATGGATTGAGTCTTGTTTACCTTGATTTGTTGTTACTTTGTTGTCATATTTGGGGACAGATTATGAGGGCAGAACACAAACCATCTTTGTTTGTGGATTCTTTAATTTTGCTATAACGGGGGATGGGAGAAAATATTATCTAGACTTAAGCTTTGTTCTTTTTGCAGAGTATGTGATGCTTTTACAAAAAATTTTCTAGAAAACTATTTTCCAAAAAAATGATAATATTTTCTAGTATTCAGCTAAAAATTGAAAATGAACTAGAAATATTTTCCGTCATTTCGTTGGGAGGTTAGATTTTGAGAAAAAATCATCTAGAAAATCAAATTTTTAATTATATTTTATTTCTCTTTTCTTTTATTATCTTTCTTTTTTTCTTTGATTTTTTCTTTTTCCTTCTTCCTCAAACCCTAATTTCCTTCTCCAAATTCACCGACTAAGTAGCAGTAGGAGAATGACAACAATGATTGAAATCGGGCTCATCAGCTTTGATCCCCTGCTTTTCACCACCCTCCACCACTTTTTGCCTCATGGACGTCTTCGATGAGTCCGAGAAGTCCTCCAATGCACCCACTCGCACCTATGGCCGGGACACCGGGGCCGTGGTAGTGACCCTTGCAGACGTCAAGGAGTTCCTACGCCTTCGTCATCAACATGCCGAGGCTCAAGTCTAGGGACATCAAAGTCCAGGTCGAGAACGACTATGTGCTAGTCATCAGCAGTGAGGGGAAGCGCTCATCAGATTGGCGAGCTCAAGTTCTACCAGATGGGGTCAGGCTTGAGCTCACCGGTGACTGTTGTGGCATGCAACCAGCTGAGGAAGAAGCAATGAGAAAAGGAAAGAAAAGAAAAGAAAAAAGAAAAAAGAATAAAAAATCCATTTTTTAAAGAAAAGAAAAAAGAAAAATGAAAGGAAAAGGTGTTTGGTGAAAGGGAGTGTTTGGTCTAGAAGTGAAAAAAAGAGGATGGAAATTCTTTTTGAAAAGCGAAAAACATTTTCCCCATTTTTGAAAGTATTTTTTTCATTGATCGAAAATGGTACCTTAATTCTATGTATGATACGATGGACACAAACAGCACCAGTCACTGTACTAAAGTTTTTTAGGATTTTGTGTTCTATAGTGAAACTCTGGGTGGCTGGCTACTATAGATTCTTGATATGTGATTAGTTTCGTTTAGTAAATTTAGTGTATGTAATACTTGCTAGGAGAATGGAGACTTTTTTTTTTTCGGTCGAAAAAGAGAATATATTGCAATTCACGTAGGAAAATAGGAACAACCCTTAACTAGGGCTTCATTACAAAGCATATCTATCATAAGTTGAGGAGGAGAATTGATCCAATTAGGTGAAGTTAAGGGCTTCGTTACAAAGCATGTCTATCATAAGTTGAGGAGGAGAATCGATCCACTTAGGCGAAATGGAGACTTTAGGGAGTGTAATCCTCTATTTTTTTTTTTTTGAAAGCAGAGCCGAGTTATTTTACTCTTCTAAAGCCGAGTAACTTGATCTCTTATAAAGATCGCGTTTTCTTGATTTTGGAAGAAAATAAATGAGGTGGGACCCCGATATCTTTTCAGAAACCTTGAGTAGGCATGTGATCCCAATGCAAGATTTGAATGATATGAACAGTTCTGGTTCAGGCCATCCTATTACAATTGATTGGGTGAGTGAGACATGAACTCTTCTCATTATGATGCAGAAACAACATTGTCCAGTGTAAATCTTGTACCCAATAAAAGGGATATTTTTATCTTTCCGAAGCCTAGGGAATGCTGGGTAGTGAGTCACTAGTGGACGAGATAGATCACGGGACAATTTATTAGGCTAAAAGCATGTTAAGGTTTCCTAAAACCTAGACAATTTATTGTCTTAAGATCCTAGATCCTTGATTCTTGTTATGAAATGATGTTCATGCATTGTTTCCAAGCAACTTTAATCAATCATCTCATTAAGTACAACTTTGGTTATGTTTTTTGTCCTTTGCACAAGTCATTTTTGGTGATCTTACAGGACTATAGAAATTGAGGCTCTTAAATTTCCTATTTTAACCCGAATGAGAAGTTGTTGTATGTCTTTTGTGCCAAAATTGAGGCTTTTCATGGGAAAGAGAAAATTGTTGAGCAAATATGGAGCCCTTGAGGATTAAATTTTTCTTTGGTAGAGCAGGGTCATTAGGATGGTGGATTATCCACCTAGCTAGTATTAGCTATATGCTCTAAAGTAATTATGTAATAGTTACATGTTAGGGATTTTAGTTGCATTAATTATTTAATGGCAAAGACTTATTCATTCATCATCCTAATTATATGAATGAGTCCATAAGGTTAGTTGCAATTTTGAACATATTCTCAAGGTGTTAAGAATATGTGTGATAGATTTATTGTTAAATTGAATATTTTTACGGTTCATGATCAATGGATCATTGAGAGGATAACCGACATATTCACAAGCTTCATCATTGAGTATTGGTTATCTCAAGGGGTGATGAATACCAAACCATTGGGTATTGCAATATTCGTGCTAGAATATAGATGTGTCTTGGATAAATTCACTAAACATAACATGTATAAAATGATTAGCAACATGAAAACTTTTAGTGGGGTCAATGACTAATCGTTTGTACTTTAGTCTTGTGTAAAATCTTTTGACCTAAGAGATGATGCTGACTTGTATGTGGATGGTATTAATGCTTCGCTGAATCGTCTCTATACCCGATGGTTATAGTTTATTCATATATGAAGGCACATGCATGCACAATATGGAATATGTCTTATTGTTATATATATGTAGATATACAAGATAGAAGTTTGATGTCATATGCGATCTAATCATAACATTGTATTGAAATCCTCGACTGGGGTTGTAATTGAGAATGAATAGTTCATGTCTTGTAGAAATATGTGTTAGTTAGATTTGAGCAGTCATCAAATTGGTGGCTTCACAAATAATTCCGTAGTCTTTGTTTGATTGAAACATAATGAGACAGAAGGATTGGATTACATGGTCGCCAAAGCTGAGAGGTTCATTATATTCTTGAAGTATTTACACTGTCTAGGCAATCATGACATATTGCTAGATACTACTCATGATTTTTAGGAACGAGAGACTGATTAGGACAATTGATTCTCTTGGTTATGCCAATGTGTTAGTACAAGACTATTAACTCAGTGATGAACCTATGGATGTCACACACTATAACAAATTTAGAACAATGTTAGAATATGAGATATGATATCGTAAATGTGTTTGCAACTAAGGTAATCAAATTAAATCGGGTTGAAGATATAAGTCCAAAAACAGTTTAAGACTTTATAGGCCATATTAAATATCTAAAATGGTTTTAGAATTTACAGCCAAATAAAAAATTTGAAGCGGGTTCAGATCAATTACTGAATTAATAATCAGTTCAGAATTAATGTTGACATTAATGATATGAAGTAAGTTCAAAATTAATGTTCGTATAGATGATCAGAAGTGAGTTCAGATTTAATGGCCACATTAATGATTTGAAACAATTACAAAATCAATTAGATTCAAATGACTAAATTAATATTTTGAAATGGTTTCAAACTTAACGGTCAAATTAAAGTTTTGTAATAGTTGCAAAGTAATGCCCAGAATGAAGTTTGTAACGATTACAAATTAATGCCCAAAATAATACTCTGTAACAATTATAGAATTAATGCCTGAATCAATGCTTTGAATGGGTTTCATAACATATGTCTATATTCAAAGTCTAAGCAAGTGCAAATGCTATGGCCACATTAATGCTCTGAAACAATTTTAGAGTTAATGAGCCGAATTAATGTGATCTAAGACTGGTTATAAGAGGCGGTTGAGAAAGTGGATCTATAGATGATCAAGTGATCATAGAGATCAACCAAAAATTAGTTATACATGAGAGTAATTGCTAACAGAATAGTAGTGGTGAATTCTCTCGGTTTCTCTCTACCATTGGATGCAAGCTTGGTGGTGCGTCTAGACTATAAGGTCCGACATTTGTGGGATTGGAACTAAAGAGCATTAGAACCAAAGTACATCATAATTAGCATCACGAGGAGATCAAACGTTCATTGTTGGAATCTAAAGAACGTCAAAACCAAGGCTACGAGGATGCTAGGCGTTTGTGGTTTGGATTTGAACAAGATCTAAAGAAAGTTTGAACCAATGTTACAAGAAGGCTAGATGTTTGTAGTCAGGATTTGAAGAACGTCAGAATCAACGTTGTGAGGATATTAGATGGTTGTGATCAAAATCTGAAAAACATCATAATCAAACTTTTGGAGCACGATACAATGGTAATGTGATTAGTCTCCTTTTATTTCTATGTGCTTATTAAAATGCATGAACAATACCAAGGAGATACGTGTATGGATATTCTTGCTTTCGTTGTGAATTGTTTTTTTATTCAATTTACCTATGCATGTTTTCGTTGTTTTTCAAAACAAATCCCAACACATAGTACATCTTTTGGTATCTTAATAGATGTTAATCGTCCACTTTAATGATTCATATCATCAAGTCTACCCATTTCTAAATTTCATTCTGATCAAATGGTTGGCTTAGCCTTGAAAAGAGTCGTCTAAAGAAGTTCTTCTTTCTACCATCCTTTTTACTCCATCTCTAGATCACCTTATCCTCCTTCCGGAGATGAATGGCTGGGCTCATTAACTCCTAAACCTACATAGGAGTCGATTAACTTGGGAGATGATTGCCAAGGACACGCGTCAATTGTTGTCCACATCACGTCAAGTCAGTCAGATGGCAGTCTTGAAAGAGCAGTTAGTCATTAATTGTGGCACCCCTTGATGGCCCCCAATCCGTTAGGGTTGCCACAATACGCTTACCTTTCACTTTCCTTATTAACATGTTACTCTGATACCATTTCAATTCCAGCGGGTCCATACAACATAGGGGGTTTACACTTTTTTTTTGATAGGTCCCTTGCGCAATTCATATACGGAAGCATATCCAACAAACTCCCTTCCTTATATTCAGAAAATGATGCACACCTACTAAACATCTTATATAAGTTAAAGCCGAACGCGTTTATTTACATAAAGCAGATGGACATCTTTAGTCGGTACATCGAAATGCCAATGTTTCTATACTCGGCTATACTTCAAAAGATGACCAACATCTCTTCTAACAGTCGAATACTTAAAAGTCCATCGATTAATGTCGGCGTCCAAAAGTTCATCCCTTTGATATCCTCCTCCTCGCAATCACATCCAACCACTTGATTCATCTACTGGTAGCAGTGGCAGCAGAGGTATCTTATCTAGTCTGAAATGTTATTCCCCAAAAGGGGTGAGTACAACCACTCAGCAGGTAAATGACCAATAAACCACTCAATACATCATGTCATGCAATCATCACAATCATAGCATCGCATGTCATACAAGCATCCATGCACAACATACCATGGCATCATGCACATGTCATCATACCTCATGTACCATCATCATCATATCATACACTTACCATCAACATGTCACATATGGCATCATCCTTACCATGCATCCATGCATATAACATCATCATCATATCACCATATCACATGTACCATCATCATTACCATGCATTCATGCATGTAACATCATCATCATATCATCATATGTGCAGCAAGATACAATTACTAAAGACAATACAATCCATGGAATCCATACAACTTAGAATAGTCCATATATCATGCCTTTTTGAAATTTACTAAATTCCAGCTTGCACAATTTTGGAAATCATTTAAATTAAATATCAATATGATCCTAAAAAATCACAAAATCAGAGCATGTACTAGGTAAGACAATAAGATAACAATTTCATGAAGAACACATGCCCAAAAGAGTTTCACACAAGAAGATATAGCTCACACAAGTACAGCATGCAATTTCGGATAGAAACAGATTGCGCAGTCTTTGAAATAATTCGATTAAAATACCCAAACGACCTCCGAAAATTATGAAATTTTACCAGGTTATAGTTAAGACACTAAAGTAGATTTTTCATGAGGACTTATAGGCCATATTAGTTTTATATAATTTCCTATAGTCGTCCGAAGCTTCTGGTTCTCACACCGAAACGTCCAGTGTAGTCATCTTCGATATACCGAGTTTTTACCCACTTATTCTTCTTCATTTCCTCTGAAATTTGAATATGTTTTACTGCAAGAGATCCCCTACAACTTTCATGAAGGGATATAAGTCAAATTTCCAAAGAACAGTCTCCATATGGATCCATGAAGTCTCGGGTGTCCAGTACCGTGTCTCCAGATTTACCGTCTTCAAGAGTAAGTCGATTCACTAGGCTATACTTGTTAATTTTACTTAAAATTTGAGTATGTTAGTATTTAAGATTTTCTCTACAAGTTTCATGAAGAAATCGAAGAGAGATTCTTGATAAAAATCAACATGCAACCACAAATCTACCACAAAGTCAGCAAAATCGTTCCAGATCTGCATTCAAGCTCACAAAATTCTGACTCAGGCGGTTCATGCGAAAATATTCCAGATCTAGTATCTCCGTAGGATGAGGGTTTGACCCCTTAAATCTCCATAATTTTGCACCAAATTTTAGTATGTTATATTTTAAGATGTTATCTACAACTTTCATGAAGAAATAAAAGTCAAAATCGAACTCAAAACATGCATGCAAGCTCTCACAAGATTTTGACTCAGGCGGTTCATGCGAAAATAGCATGCATCTCCAAGAACAAACCTCATGTACTTCGATTTCTAGCCTCTAAACATCCAAGAATTCAACTACACATGCAAGGCACACATGCAAGGGTGGAAATCAGTCCCAACTTGCCTCTAAGATCAAGCGGATGACAGCAAACGGACGGCACACCGGCGACGGACGGACGGCGTGCGGGCGGCGATGGGCGGACAGCTCCTTCTCTCGCCACTCCCTCTCTCTCGCAACCTCCTCTCTCTCTCACTCTCTCAAAACCAGCCACTCCCTCTCTCTCTCTCTCTCTCTCTCTCTTTTTGGTTGTATATATATTTGCATGTATTTTTATTTTGCGTGGGGGACACTTGTCCCTAAGAAGGAGACAAGTGTCTCCCTTGTTGAAGACACTTGGAGGAAGCCATGCGGCTCCTCCTTCCCCCTCCATGCGTCGACAACCCAATGGGCTCTATGGGCCGGGCCTCTTGGCCCACTTTAGGCCCATCTCACTTGGGCCTAAAGTCCAAACTTAAATGGTCAAGTTTATTTTTAATAATACATCTTAATCCTTAATTTAAATAAATACCTAATTGCATAATAAAAGGCCAAAAGACTTTGCAACATAGTTTAATAAAATCCAACTTATAAAATTCATGGCCAAATACATAATTTCCTCATCAAAAAAATCCTTGGTCTCACATGAACATAGGATGCATTTCCAACAACAATAATTATCCATTTATATAAATACCAGATCATTCTTATTCACTTGGCCATAAATCTTGAAATCATAATTCAATAAACTCCTACTTACAAAACTCATGGCCATGAGTTATTTTTGGGATGCCACACTAATGGCCTCCTCAAGGAGTGGTGGATTGAGGCATATTTGTTTGTTTGAGAGGTACTGCGGTTGGCCTGTCATTCGAGGCCACTAGAAAGTACTCTACCCCTTTGATTCGGCTTTTGGGAATGTCTTTACAAAAATACAAATACCTTTAGATTAATGGAGTTTTTCGAAATACAAATAGTGTTTGGTGAATTATAATTCTAATGTGTATTGAGAAACAACTTTGGCTAAAATACCATTCGGTAAAATTTACATTTGTAAATGACTTTTATTAAATTAAAAGAAAACATTTGTATTTTTTTTTTAAGTTCGGCCACTGACCGGCTAGATTTGGTGGCCGAACCGCTGGATGACCAGATTTGGCGGTTGGACCATTGGATGGCCAGATCTGGCCCTTGGACGCTGTCTCTTGAGGTTGCCCACCTCAGGTGAGGCTGCCTGAGGTCGCGTGACCCCGGTGTCGGCCGCTTGGGTTCGCACGGTCGCCTAGGGTTGCGTGAACTCAGGCAGTGGTCACCTGAGGTCACCCGACCCAAGCGATCGACCCAAGGCGACAGTCGCTTGGGTCGCGCGTTTCTGGCCATTAGTCTCTTGGGTCGCACGACCTAGCCGTCGCTTAAGGTCCAGTAACGATTGTCGAGGTCGGGCGACCCTCAAGCGGCAGTCACCGGCGCATGCGACCCCTTGGCCGGCGGTCATCGGCCTCTGATTGGCTTCCGTGCGGTGGTTTTGGAGAAGACGAATAGTAATCGGAACTTGCATTCCAAAAATGCAAGTTCTCAAAAGACCTCCAAACCTACTTTGGACTAAGGGTCTTTAGAGTCCTTTGGAGATGCAATTATATTTTCCCATAGTTGAGCAAAAATACGAACCAAATGTAGTTGCATTTGGCCAAGGGACTTTAGAGTCCCAAAGTCCATTCCAAAAGCCGAACCAAACGGGGCTATGTGGGTTAGAGGATCCTCACTTGGACAACAACACCTAAAATAGGCATGAAGAAAAAGCAATAGATAGCTAAGTTTCATCCAATGTAAAGTTCAGTGTTTACAGATGATGGATGTGAGCTAAGGAAAAGTTGAGCTATAATCACATATAGAGAATTCACTCGGGAGTAAGCCTTTGTTCAGCTGAGCTATACACCTCTGTGGTGAGTTTTAGGCATGATTAAATGTGCCTGAGTGATGAAAGGAAAAGTGCCGAAAACATATGTGTCAGGTTTCAATTTGGCTCAAAGTCATCTGCAAACGCCGGGAAGCCTCGAGTCATTTCCAATTGAAATCCTAATTAGACATGGAGGGAATAGTTGGTGAAATGTGTTTGCTCGCACAAAGCCTCTAACAGATAAAGAGAAGCAGAGAAAAAACAGAAAGCACAAAACGATCATAACTCTATTATTCCATTCATCGATTTTTTTTCCCTAGCGTTGAGTGAAACCATAACGCCTCTGGCAGGTGAGATTGTTGCTTTCTCATAAAAGTGTTGGTAAGTATCAAAACAATTGTTGATGAAAAGAACGACTGACTTTTCTTCTTGTATGTGACTAATTCGTAATTTACCAACACCTTTATAAGATTTCAGTTTCTTGGATAGTTTTGCAAATGGACAACTTTTGTACTTCTCGGACATCAGATTTTTGCATCAAGAAGTTAGGGACCCAGCTAAATGAATGCTCGTGATTGGCCCTCAAGAACCATAATGGAGTGTGATATTTTCAAAATTTCAGCATATATGATTTTTCACATTCCATCTAAGTTTTAATTTAACCAATGATCATTTCTTGCTTCTTTTATCCTCCCCTAGGCAAGTTTCGCACCACGATGGAATTTTAAGATCCAATGCCTTTTTATTTTATGTCCTAATCTTGGAGAAAGTAAATTACTCAGCGCACACATTCCAAAAGTCATATACTTTGTCTTTTTCTTAAGTTAATTTTTTTGGCCCTTTTTTTTGGGGGTGTGTTTTATAGATGCCGTTCCCTCAAGGGTAATTTAAGTACTCTAATACTACGATGAAGCTCCCTATGTTATTGGAGAAAGCAACGACTTTGCATGCTATCAAGCATTGTGGATAGAAGAGCCGCCCACAACTTGAATCTTTAAGAAGTACGAACTAGAGAACTCCCATAGACTTCTAAAGGAAAAAACTACGTTCAAGGTTGTAGATCTTAGTCGGAGTGTGCAGAAACAATGTCCATTATATTCTTAACCTACTGGAGATTTTGGCCGGCAGAAAGTTCTTTCAATTGGGGATCAAGAAAACTACATTTTTTTTTTTCGGAAAAAGTATTTAATCAAATCCTTTCGGTAATCATCTTTATGAGATCTCTGATGTAGTAACTTTTGAGGGTATTTACACAAAAAATTTGCTATTCTAACTTTTAACGGAAAAAAAGTGCATGAAAATTATGATTCAAGAATAAAGTATAATATGTAATTACAAATTCAACAGTTTGCTTTAATTCTTTCCCTCTTGGAGACTATCAAGCAAACAAGCACTGTGGAGAAAAGAGCCATAAATTAGAAAGTTTTGGAATTAAGTCGGCTTATCTATGGAAGATAAACTATATATACGTTTTGAGGTAATAGAGTACTAAACATTTTACTTAGTGCAATCAATTTTAATTTTATAATAATAATAATAATAATAATAATAATAATAATAATAATAATAATAATAATAATTATTATTATTATTATTATTATTATTATTATTATTATTTGTAAAAGTTACCATGAAATCTCTCTGATTTAACAAAGGAAAATTCTAACACAAGTACTTGTATATACGTATTTCACAAAAGCTTGGGATTCCAGTACATCAATGAAAAAATTCTAAGACTCAAATAAATTTCGTGCAAAAAGTTTAGGGATTTTTCAAGTGTTCTTATCTGTGTGTGGCTTTGCTACATATAATTATGACCATAGCGAGAATGTGGCACAGCCAAGGTACAACTCTAGAAAGGAATAAATTGTGGAAATAGAATCTGAACACAGCTAATTTACGTGGTTCAGAGCTGTACCTACTCCATCAGAAGAGATTAACAAGATGGCTCCAATATAATCAGTAAATAGAAATTTGTAATTACTTGAAACGCTCACATTCAAGTGTTTCCAATTCCTAAATACACCCAAACCCACAAGAAACAATCACAAAAGAGGAGTATCTCATGCTTTCAACTATTTTCAATGACGGCTCTCAAAAGCTTTTTAAACTCTAATGAGTTTCTCAAAAAATTCAGCTTCATGCGACAAAATATCATGTATAAAATAGCACTTGACATCAATGTGTTTCATCTCCTTGTGATGCATTTGATTTTTAGTCAAATGTATTGCACTCTAATTGTTTCACTTTACTTATGCAAGTGGTTTTTATCAGTTTCTTTTAATCTCAAGAGAAGTAGAATTTATTGCTCCCATGGAAATGAACCTTACATGCGAGACTCTTGATTTTGCATCCGCTGGAGCTTGGGCCCTATTTACAAAGAGGCATTGCCAAATGGGTAGAGATGGCATGGTGGGTCGGGTCTAGTAGGGGTACCCAACCCATCCCGAATTTGAGGCTAAAAGGGCTTCAGTTTAGGGTTGCGAGATGGGTTTGGAATTGGATTTGTCTTGCAAGTGACTCAAAATTCGAACGTAAAGGTCATTTTCACCTAGGTAGTTATATATACCCCCAAGTAGAAAATCACTTAAAACCCAATTAGAACCCTTTTTTTTTTTTTTCACATTCGTAGTTTTTACTCTTTTTTTTTTTCTTGTGATTCATAGAATTCGTATAAAAACTTGCAAGCAAGGTGGTTTCCATAATCTGGATTTCCATGATTACTCCATTGCAGATGTATGATCAGATGGTCTACTGTTTCCTTAGTTAGATGATCTTTTGGTAAAAAAATATATATAGGAGCTAACAATAACCATACTGATATGGAGGAACTGTTGGGAACCCGATAA
The DNA here is from genome assembly GCF_016545825.1 of Eucalyptus grandis. Lineage (NCBI taxonomy): Eukaryota > Viridiplantae > Streptophyta > Magnoliopsida > Myrtales > Myrtaceae > Eucalyptus > Eucalyptus grandis. The sequence continues at coordinate 22,885,152 of NC_052612.1, forward strand.
GTATCCCATAATTTGAGGGAGTTGAATTTCGGGTTCCGTTTGCGAAACCATATTATAGGGTTTGGGACGGGTTTAGGAATACACGAAAATGTTAACATGACGGATTTGAAATGAGACCAATCGTCGCCAACCCCTTCTGTTGCCATCTTTACAAATTGGTGGCCGCGGTCCTTTTGAGATCATGTGCGAACGGCCTTCCATCCCTCGTCGGCCCATCTACAAATCCCCCGGCCCATGGATTACCTTGCAAGTGTCACGAGCATTAGCTGTTCGGGGGCAATGATCCCCCTCTGCCGCCGGAGAAAGCAAGGCCAAAGACCGTCCGGGCAGTATATTCCGCACTCGATTGGAGGAAGTTTTCTTTTTTGATTACACATCTGATTAGTGGATTAAAAGTCATGGACATCACTTATAAGTATCGCAACAAAGTATGAATGTCAGCGGTGTATAGTCCGTATTGATAACTCACAATTCAGAAAATTGATTTAAGGAAGCTATAGAAGGAAAACATGGGCGTTGACCAATTACTTGGCGAGTTTACAAACTACCGTGAGTTCATATCATTTCACCATGCAATAAATCTTACTTCTTTCATTTAACTAATATGATGGGAAGTGACTTTTTTTAAAAAAAAAAATTTGGGTTGCAGGAGCGATTCTTTCTCACTTGGGAAGAAAAGATTGCCTGCCTCTTCCGTAAGCATCCAAAAACGACAAGAACATAAGAATAGTTATTAATAGATAGTTGAGTAGTCACATATGACATGCTGGCCCTTCGGCCATAGTACAAACCTTTTCCTCGAACCTTAAAGAGCTGTATCTACAAGCCTTATGTTTCCATCTTCCTTTTCCTTTTTATCATCTTTGATTACCTTCACATTTCACAGTAGTTAAGACATCAAGAGAAAGTAAGCGTGTGGCCCCTTTGGTTTCCACAAACTTAGCTGATGACACAAAAAAAAAAAAAAAAAAAAATCACCAAACCATACCAAAGAAACTATGCACAATTTTCTTGACAATCCATGCATGCCCCACACTTGTCTTGCACCATCTTCGATGTCACATGAATTTTCCTTTATTCTTTCTTCATGCGACGACACGGCGGGTGGTTAAACGACAGACCGGAGATTGAACACCGGAGGACACGAGCACTTGCGTGGTTGAAGTCATCGTCGTCGCCGTGCTGGTTGCTGCCGAAGGCGTCATGGTGTTGTTGAAGCCACAGTCGGGCCGGAAGAAATGGATGTCGGAGGCTTGAAACCGACCCGAATCGCCCGGAAGCCTCATGTACGATGCGGACGGTGATTCAGGGAACCATGTGGCGAGCGGGCCTTGGTTGCCATTCCTGTACTGCACAATTGCCCTGTAAACAAACGGAATCAATCCCTCCATCAATTCCTTTGCACCTTGTTTCCTCTTTCCGGCCTCTAAAAACGATTCTTCTTGTTTGGCTCTTTGAGAGAGAGAGAGAGAGAGAGAGAGAGAGATAGAGAGATAGGGAGATGAGAGATTTGGTGTGAGATAGGTTGGAGAGCAATGGTTTTAATAGAGGGAGAGAGGGATGTGACGTGGCAAAGTGATTGGATTCCAGCTCTTCAAGCAAAAGCCACTGTTCTTGTTTTTTGTTTTTTGCCTTTCCGGTTTGCACTTGCGAAACGCAAACCCGCACGAAAGACCCTTTGAAAGCTCCGTTTAAACTGCGGGCACATCTCCATTACATTTCACCAAATCTTAGTCATATCCTCAAGCGTTATTCTGACCATTTTCTTTTAGGATTTGTTTGGAGATTGATCTGGTACACGATGTTTGATTTTTCTTTTATGTCCGTTGGTCGGTTCCTAGTTCACTTTTTTTTCTTTTTTAATAGTTATTTTTTGGTAGTTCTCTTTCTAATTTTCTGTCCGTTGTCCAATCGATGGACACTCTTTTCTTCTTGCTGGTGTCATTAGGGTTTTATTTTAAAGAGGTTTGTTTTAGGGGTTCTTTCAGCGTGAGGTATAACGATGGAGGGTGGAGAGGATTAAGCATGTGCCACCTGCACGGTGTGAGATCTAATTTGTTCCTTAGTGGCATTCAGAGGAAGAAACAATGGGTTTATCCGATTTGTTCTAATGCTGTTGGTACCGACCCATGAATAAACAAATGACAAAAGGGGAAAAACAATTCCGGGCAAACGAGTAGAGCTGATCTGGCTTTATTATGAATCATGTGATTGTACTGCATTCCAGACAGAGCTTTCTTACAATTTGGGAAAAGCCTCGGAATGCATTTGCAGAATTGGTTTATTAATAAGTCATAGACCGCAAGTGAACCTTTAAACAAGTATGTCTCCCTTTACAAAAACCATTTATCTCTCTCTATTATAAAGTGACATTTGTCATTTTATCATGCACTTGCCCAAAAATAATTCCACCTTCCCCCCTTCTCTGTATTTTTTCCCAATTCGCCTTCCCTCCTTCGTCATCGCCGCCTCCTCTAGGTAGCCATTGTCGCCATCGCCCTCCTCCGCAAGCCTTACATCCTCATTACCACCTCTCAGAGACAACCCTCTTCCTTTCCAATTACGGGGTTTGACTTATCATCGTCACCCTCCTCCGTAAGTCTAAAATCCCCATTTCCAACTCTCCGAGACAACCCACTTCCTGGCCAATTAGGGGGTTTGGCGCATGTTTGTACCAGTCGACCAAAATTTTAGTTCCGACTTGCTGTCGAGCTGGATCTTATGCGTCTAATGTTATACAAAGCATGTGGCATCAAACTAAATTGTAGACGATGAAGCTTGTGCTGCAGGGATTGAATAGTTGAGATTGCGGAATTTTATGTAACAATTCCTAATTGTTTTAAAAGTTTAAGCTATTAGATGAAGGTATGGTATAATATTTTAATTTTCTAATACTTCCCCTCACGGGTAGATTAGATTTTGACCTGATTCTAAGCCTAAAGCATGGAAATATTTTATTGGGCACGCAAATAGGGGCTTAGAAGATTTGAACTTATAACTTCCTATTTTAATACCAAGTGAGATTTTATAAGACTATCGTCGACTATTTTAAAAATTTAAGATATTATATGAAGGCGTAGTTTAATATTTAATTATACAACATTATTTGAATAATAAAAAAATACTAAACTGTGTCTTTATTTAAGTGTTTAAGCTTTTAAAATAATGGATAATTGTTCTATAAAATCTCACAAAGACAACATGATGCTGCTATAGTTGCTAAGCAAATGGTGGCAGCCAAATGCAAATAGTGACACTAGTGGCTAGGTTTAAATAACAACGAAAAGTGAAAAAAAGGGTACGATTTGAATGATAGCCCAATTAATGTCCAAATCACCATGTTTCCTACTCAAAGTAATTTTAAGAGTTGCACATTTTCTTGTGAGAGGTTCTTAAATGATAGGTGTTAGAATATATAAACAACAAATCACATTTTTATCTAACGACTTAATCTTTTAGAATAGTTAATATTGGCCCTACCGAAATCTCACATAATATTATAGCATTGCCTCCCCAATTACATATTCCATGCTTTAGGATTAGGCCAAAGTCAACCTACGTGTGAGAATGAGTGTTAGAATATTAAAATATTAAACCACATGTTCATCTAATAGTTTAAGTTTTTAGAACAGTAGTAATCCCATAGAATCTCACATGGTATTAGAGTTATATGATCCTGAGTTCAAATCTTTGAGGCCCCTATTTGCCTCCCTAATTTAGAGTAGTTAATAGCTCGATAAATTTGTAGTCCCACAGATTCTCACAATAGGTGTGCAGAGACGGTTTATGTTATATTTGTGAAGACTATTAAAGAAACAATTGAAAAGTTTGTGGTCCTTATTTTGGACATATGAGAGATTAATGTTAGTGATCGTCCTCACACACGCATTAGACAGCTGTAAGAAAACTGTGAAGGCATTTTTTATTTGACTAGTTCATCAATCCTTGCTAGAGCTCGAAAAAATGTATGTTCTAGCACATCTCCTAGTGCTAGGGTTCTCCCTTGGAAAGATCTGCCTCAATCCTATATACGCCAAACAGCTTTGGACTAGAACATATTTCTTTTTCCTTTTGTTCACGAGAACACACATCTCTGGCAAGTTACATGATTCTGTTCCTATACTGGCTACTTAAATTACTTTTAATGTCACATCGTGCGAAGTTGCGAATTATCAAGTGGCTGCATGAGAGAAAATAATATATATATATATATATATATATATATATATATATATAGGTGAAAATTCCACATATACAGAGAGGATAGAGTTGTGCACGAAGAAGTAAACCTAGAAAAAAAAGTCTTCATACATATCCAATGAGCTCATTGTCAACCGTTGCTTGTTAGGTGCATCCAAATGAAAAAGACATGAGGTAGTATTAACAATAATGCTAAAATTAACTTACAAAATTAGCTTAAATACATAATTTGGCAAAAATTATTGGGTATTTGAATACAGTTCGCTTGTTTAAGCACTCATCGAGGATTTGACACGTCACTTTATAATAACCATATTTCATAACCCTATTTAGATATCCCTTATATTATCCAATAATTGAATAGCTTCATTTCTTGAACGAAGTTCACCATATCGCTTCATAAATCATTTTTTTAGCTTCGTTTCTTGAATAAGGTCTGCTCGTGCCGAGGATTTGACCAGTCATAAGCGTGCACCAAAACTTTGAAAATCCATACCGTTAGAAGCTGACAAAAGATTTAATTTATTCCCTATAGAACTAATAGAAAAGTGAAGAAAGAAAATAAATTAATTAATTAATGAAAGGAATTGCTTTGCTTGCTTCATCTTTGTACCAACTCCATCTGTTAACATCTGAGATGAGGTCAGGGTTGGCATCATCTCATTGTCAAGATCAATCTGCCGGCTTCTTTATCTTCATCTCGTCCCTTTCTTCCTCCAATTCGAGCCTTTGTCTTCAAAGCAGGAATTGATCTTCTTCCCTTGTCCTCCAACCAAAACCAATTCAATATAAAACACATAAATTAAAATCAATAAATCAATTAAAATAAAAAGAAAGGGAAACTGGGTGCGCGCACAATGTTATGTGGGTGTTAGGTAGAGGAAGAAAATTCATCTGATATGTGTCACACGGAAGTCCTTTCTTAGATAATATTATTCGACCTTTTGAATTTAAATGTGAACTAATCAATCAATATATAAATGGAACGAAAGTATAGTGCCACATGAATATCGTTTTTTCTATTGGGCACATTATGGTCCTATTGAGACTAGTGCTATCACTTACCTAACTTTGGTGGGGGGACCAAATGAATCTTCTTGTTTTGTTTCGCTTATGATTGAAATTCTATATAGTTCTCTAATGTATTTAGCTCGTAGTTACATATGATTGTCGGAATATGATGAGTACAGGGATTCCATTCCGCTACAGCTCTTCTGATTGTGCTATAAAATATTCAAAATATGCACAATTAATTTAAAATCGTCCAAACCTGATGTTAAAAAATGTTTATCCGATTGGCTTAAGGATATATTATACGCGTGCTTGCACTCCAAGACGCCTTGGAGTGCAAGGGATTAAAGAAATTAATGATTTGTATATAACTATTTAGAACATTCTAAAATTATTTTATTAAAAATGATTACTTGTATCGTTTAAAAGAAATGAATTAATAAAAATGTTTAGGCCTAGACCTTTGTTGATGATATAATTAATTCCGGCTAACTAATTTTTCAAAAAAAATTCGAATAAGGGCCTTATGCCATCATTTTTTCAAATAAGAACATGAAGTAAAAATTATTTCAAATAAGGGTAATGAAGTGGATCTTACTTTAAAGAATAACCTAAAGTGCCATGTTAGTTTTCAAGAAGGGCCTGATCCCACCAACAAATCGAGAGCATTTTCGTCATTTACCTTTCTTATAATTTTCTTTGTTTTTTTTTTTTTTTTTTTTTGTGACCCGGGAACCACCGTATAGCCGGTAGCCGATGACGCAAACCGGGGTGGCACCGCAGGGACCCACCTCCCATGGTGTCGCAGGTAAGTCGCGCAATGGGGGTGAGAAGTTTTGAACCTCTACCCTTCCGGCTGAGGGGTCAAGGCGCGAACCAACTCATCCACCGCGGGGTGGGTATTTTCTTTGCTTTTTTCTTCTTCTTTTTTTCTAAAAGAGAAAAGCAAGCAAAAGAACTAGACCTGTAGCTAACCCCCCACTGGTAATGGGGTGACAGCCACAAGGGGGTAGGGTTGCCAATCCTCTACTTGTATATATATATATATATTTTTAAAAATGTAGCTATTTTTTTCCCTTTTTAGTTTTTCTTTTTTGGAAAGAAAAACAATAAAAAAAAAAAAGAAAGAAAATTTAAAAAAATTAAATGACGAAAATTCCTTTGATCAATTGGTGAGGTCAAACCCTTCTTTGCGATTGACATAGTATTTCAAACCTTTATTTAAAATAAGGTCCATTTTAAGCCCTTACTTGAGAAAATAAGGACATTTCAAGCTCTTATTTAAAACAAGATTCATTTCAGGCTTTTATTTGAGAAAATGATAGTACTTTAAATCCTTATTTAAAAATTTACCTAATTTTTAGAAGCGATTTGAAAAATCATTTTGAAGAAAAGGTTTTCCTAGGCATTGATTTACCATGAAACTAACACTGAATGTTGGAGTTTTCTTAAACAACAACGCATTCTTAATCATACGAGCTATGAAGTGTTACTGAATTATTTGTTTTGTAGTATCTTGAAAGCTCAATTCCTAAATCATGATTAAAACAAATAATTCCTTATAGGTCATAAATCTCTTTAGTATTATAATTTTCCATTTAACCTGATATATTATTTTCCTTTTAGCCAAAGTATACTTCCCTAACGATGAATTGACGAGTATTTTTGTTTTTGTTTTTTTTCAAATCTAGGTCTTCTCAATTTAGGTTGGATTCGAAATCTAATATTAATCCCGAGAAGATGCCAAAATAGCAAATTCAAAAATTAGTGGCTGATATTAATCCATATCACTAGATTATCTCCAAGTTTTGTGAAATTGAACTAGTCTATACTATATATAAAGGAAACTTTCAAATTCGATATTCACTTTCAATATGACTATAACACCCTCATCACATCTCAATATGGAAAAAGTAGATAGAACATTATTTTTAGTTAATAATTAAAATTCAATATTCCTGGGTCGTTACCTCACAAATCTCCTATTCAGTTCATCAAAAAAATCTTAATGTATCCCTAAATTAAGTGTCTTGGGTGTGTAGATTACTGCACTACCATTTCGTTTTCAAATTTTTGTTGTTTTGACTTTGAAGCGTGGGAATCTTCAGCGGGTACTCAATCCCCTTGAGAACACATTTCTTCTTAGTCGTGGCCGAGTTTGCTTGAGCAATCATCACTTCTTCACCGGCTAAGACACGCGCAATGTTTCTTTTGCTATTTGGCAAATCTTTTACACAATACTTAACCGGAAATCTAGCTTATAGCTCTCGTTAGCATCCACATTTCATCAGTGGGTGGAAGCTTGTAGAGGAAAGACATTGATGGTGGTGGTTCCAAACAGGACATCACTGTATCTAACTAAGACCTGGTATTTTATATTAATCCATGCTCTCGAGTTTAAACGAGTCGGAGCTGAAAAAATAGGGAGTTAGGATAGGGATGGGCATTCTCAGGATCAGACCTAGATTCTGGCCAAGCCCAATCGAATGTGGTACTAAATGGGCATGCTGGCCTAGATGGCTATGATATTCCCTATAGGCCACTGCTAGAAAAAAAAAATTGTGGGTTTATAACCATAAGCCCGATCTCTCCAAAGTTTGCTATCCCAGGATAAATTCGCTCCGTTTGAACTTTGAATCACTCTATTTCTTGCATTCCCTCGGGATCAACTTAGGAGCATAATCTGTGGAAACAAAGAACAGGTTGGAAATCGTGACTTCATATTGTGAAAATGAAGAAATCTAGTAGAGAACTATAACTTCATAATTGCGCAATCACAAAAAGAGTTATTATCGATCTCATGAGGTTGACTAAGCAGTTAAGGATTTAACTTGTGTTTGCGGATTCAAGATACAGTAAGGGTTCGACTCGATACACTAAGTGCAAATAATTCCATATTCAGACCATCCATCTGAGCTTAGACCCATGTCTTACCTTAATTATGAAGCTAGCAAGGTATTTTATGGGCCCGTAGTTTATCTACTTCAAGTGATCTATACGTCTTAAGAAAAAAGGAATGACGCTGTTAGTGGAAAGCTAAACAATGCCAACTAGATTTAGACTTCGTTGGAGCGTCGCCTACAATTATATAAAGGTCTTACTTGGAGAAGTATCAATAATAGAGTAACTGGCTAACCCCAAAAGGTTGTTGACTTGGTGGTGGGTTGAAGTTTTATGCTATCAAATAAAGAATTTAAACCTATGGAGGCACGTCTTGCTTTGAGTTTAATCAATGAGAAGTTTCAACTTTCGAGCATGGGTTAAAATGACATATACTATAACATCTTCAAGTATGGAAAAAGCTGGTGATTACTCGACCATGGATTCTATTGAACCGGTCGACCTGTGGGCCTTCTATATTACTTTAGGTCAAATGGAAAGGAGATAAGAATGTGTACGTTATGGGTATGGTACAAGACTAAGGACAGTGTAGATCCATCATGGAGAGGCAGTTCGTGAATTAAATCTCAAGAAACGCGTTTATCCCTCGAGTTGTATGTTTGAATTCCTTTTGGACAGCTCAAATCCCAAAGGAATATGTAAGTTGCAAGCCAATCACGTTGCTGATGAGCATAACTTTTGACCACTTTTTTTTTTTCGTTTATAGAGAAAATGATGGGGAGAGACGATTGGCGCTAGCAATCTTCTCAGAGCATTACCCGAAATGTTTCAAAAATCGAATGTGACTTAGTTGGATTCTCGTGGAAGGATGAGACGATAAACCGTTTGACGAATTTGAAGTAGTCATCACAAACAATTACCATACTTTAACATCAAATCAAACGCTAAACTAACAACTTAACTTGCAAACCAGATAGTAGTCTTACAAATTTTTCATGGTATTAAAAAGGATTAATTGAGTTCATCTTGTTTATTTGTTTCCACGCTTTTTCTTAAGTCAAATCCCAATATATATTGAGTGAGAATGCCGCTATATTTAAATGTTTTAATTGCCCCTTCATTTAACAATTATAAGAGTGACACTACTAAGATTAATCACTGAAATCAATATACTAGATGATGCACCAGATAGTAATTAATCGTTTAAACAAGTCGGTTGGATTCTCAACATCTAATAATACTACTTAACAAATCAATTTAATAATGCTTAATGGCACTCAAAACAACAATATAGAAATGAAACTTTGGGAATGGAAGAGATAACTGAACAATTGGGACTCTTTTTAAAGGCAGCATCCCGAGAGGTTGATTCATGAGTGCCAATTACCTGCTCGATAGGGCAAAGGCATTTGTCTCATTTTAGGCGCAAATGCATGGGAACAGGAACGAACAAAATGATGAGAATGTATTGAGTTTCCTCTTTTTCTACCAAATGGTCCCGACGGGGGATGAATGAAGCCAGCTTTTGCAGAGAAAGAAAAAGCAGAAGAGATGCTGCAAAAGTTGTGGACAAACGATGGGAGGTTGAGATGTTGATGTTTGTTTCCAATGCCCTCACATCTAAGCAATGCCTATTTGATTTGTGTTAACAAAATCCCTTATGATACTTTAAAGATGACAAAATAAATTAAAAGCTACTAATGTGTTTAATGGTTGAGTAATAGACTATGTAGATGATGGAACGTGTAAAAAATATTGTCAAAATCTATACTAGAAAGAACCGGAAGATAAACTCTATACTGAAACTAAACTTATACAGACCGTGTCAAGACTTTAAGGCTAAATATGTTTAGACTTATGTCTAGATTGTAAGGTCTACTTCAGACGAAATACATTTAGACATTACATACAGAACGAGACACAAGTCTAAAATGTGATAAGGTTTAGAATAAGGCACAAGTTCAGAACGTGACAACGTCCATAACAAAACATAAGTTCAGAACGTAATAGATTCAGAACGAAGCATGTTCAGAAAGAGACAACTTAACAGAATGTAACATAAGCCCCAACATATAATAGCTAGTAATCTAGTTTGGAATCTATATTAAGATATATTTGATTTTTTTTTTTTAAGATATATTTGATTGACTCAATCTAATTGATTGCCAATTGGATCTTAAAGACAATAATTTTTTTAACAAAGAAACTCTACTTATGGAAGTCAAAATTCTATTTGTATGGGCGATCAGAATCAAATTGGGATTCTGATTCTGTCACTCAACGGCTACCTAATTTCCTTAATACAAATATGTCCAACGGATAAATTGGAAGGCAATTTTCTAGATACTATCCAACGGCTAGTTTGGAAGTAGAGGAGTATTTAAGAAGATCAAGAACTAAAAAGCAAGTAAGAGATAAAACGTAGAATCTAGAATTCAAAATCTAAGCGAATTTCGATTATACACTTGTCTTTCATGAGTTTAAACGTTTGTGATTGTGAGAAAAATACCAAAAGAGTGATTTCGTGAGACAACGTGATCTACTACCAAGTGTTTGCACTGAAAATTGTAATCTCTTGTTGATCATATAATGGAATCCAACTTGATGGGAGACTGTTAGCGTGGGAGAATTGACGTAAACTTGATCTAAACCAAACCACTATAAATTTCCGGTACAATTTTCTTTTCCGTTAACTCTCATTATTTAAGTTCATTGCACACTTACAAGTTATTTTAGAAGTTTGTTCTATTGCATAACAAATTTTGTACATCTACCATAAGTCTGGTAGCTCGTTTGTAAGACTTTGATCTTTATTCAAACTTTACTCGCAACTTATTTTATTTCGCATTTATTTATCAAGATTTCTTTTAAACACGTATTTATCATCTCTAGGTGTTCGTACTAGCATTATCATATTGCATGTCAACAAATCAGGAATTGACATCAATGGTGACAATTTTTGACATTGCTCAAGCTTGTGACACCAAATTAGAGATTTTAGTATGTTAATCGTGTTCGTGTTTGACATGATTAAGAAATGGGTCATGTTCGGGTTCAACCTATGTCATCCGAAATTCATTTGTCTGACAAGTATAATTGAATAAGTCTGTGTCAAGATGATTTGTTACTTTGCCTGCGTTGACCTTATTAATTTAAATGTCATATATTGTTTGTTTTTTAATACTTGTGTTTATGAACTGTTATACTTTAAGAAGGTATTTAGAATTTGAATTCTTCTAGATTTTCTAGAATGAATATTGTACTTTTCCATTAATTTAGCAAAAAATGCCTTAATTCTTATGATTTTCTCTAAAATTGTTCGATTTTGTTTAAATAATCATTTGGATTTATTAAGCACTTCGATCTCACAAAAGATTCATAAAATGTTCAGGTTTTTTTTCTTGCCACATGGACGCTAGCCTAGTTGTCATGGTCACATTCAGGTTGGACTGACTCAATTCAAACTCCATTAATTTAGCTAGTCATATGAATTGTGTTTGAGTTACTTAAACTTATTAATGGGTCGTTTTAAGGTGGAGCTTCGTGATACGATTGTTAAATGGATCTTGTTTGTGTTGACTTTGTTAACAATACACCCTTAAGTTAACAGAAAACAACCCGTGCACATGAATGGCCCCTCCTACCATTAAATGGGAATATTTGGTTTGCTGTTCATAATTAATAAAAGAGTAATGCTAAATTTATTAAAATTGGTAAAAGAGCAATACTAAGTGATTGTGTCAAACTAGAAATTCAAGAACCAATAACGGTCTGACACATCATTTTGTAAATCAATCTTGATAAATCTAGCAAATTTAATTGGAAAAAAAAAATCAATGATTTTGCACCATTAGTACGAAGACGATAGAGAAGGTACCCTACATATGATTGAAACTTCATCAGGTTCCACGAAGCATAAATAAGATCTGGGTTTTTAAGTTCAAGTACTCTTAATCTATTTTTTTTTCCTTGGTTTTCTTTTATTGAGTTTTTCGTTATTTGTTCGATTTCTCTCTCTCTCTTTTTTTTTTTTTTTTTTTGCTTGTTTATGTTTCTTTGGCTCTGGCATAACTAGCCGGGCCACTTCCATGAGTTTATCTTCTTTCGTTTCTTTTGTCCCGTCCTTTCGCACTTACTTTTTCTTTATTTCACTTATGTAATTACATATATATATTGGTATGATAAGATGTATATTGACTTTTAACCAATGGAACTATACAAAAAAGGCCTCAATAGTAAAAGAGAACGAGGGGAAACCAAAACAGCGGCAACCCTCAAGCAAGCTCTAAGGAAGACCTGACATCTAGGAAGAGAAAATAGAGGGATCAAGTCTCCAACTTCTTTGTATTCTCCTGTTTCTTGGAGAGTCCGCAACATGGTTGAAAGTGAGAGCCTTATCCTTGACGACTTTGGTGAGATGTTGCTTCAATGCCGGAACGAACAAGGCTTGTCCACGGAACAATATATTGTTCCTAGTCTTCCAAATTATATGATAAAGAGTGCCAAAGGAGAACCAAGCAATAGCTTGATAGAATTCGTTGCCTGAAAGGAATTTCATGGCCCATTGTAAATTTTCCACCCACGACCTATTTTGCCACGGGAGGTTGCATCTTGAAGCCCAAAAAGAAGCAAGGCCAGTAGAAACACGGCACCCAAAAAATAAATGATCTCTAGAGTCCGCTGAAGAGTTGCAAAATGCGCAAGACACATTGGCAATTCTACCATAGGAAATTAGAAGAACTTGAGTAGGTAGCCGGTTCCTTGAGATGAGCTATAGATGGAATTGGTACTGGGGTATGAGCATTCTATTCCATACAAATGAGAACCATGGAACCAAATTGCTCTTCCGACGAATGGCTTCACATGCTGAAGAAATATAAAAAGTACCTGAAGAGAGCTGCAGCCAAGTTGGCCTATCAGGATCTAAGTAAGAACGGGGACCGGTTGCATCCAAGATTGGAAGACAGCTTTGGTTGCTTGGTCTGAAGCAGAAAATAAGTCTACAACCTTAGCCTATCTGAAAAGCCCCAACTAGTAAATAAAAGTGTCTGTGAAAAACAAGTTTAAAGTTCCATGAGGATCTAGTAAATAAAAGTGTCTGTGAAAAACAAGTTTAAAGTTCCATGAGGATCTAGTAAATAAAAGTGTCTGTGAAAAACAAGTTTAAAGTTCCACGAGGATGCCAAGGGTTGAACCAAAGAGAAATGGACTGGCCATCACCCACCCACCATTTAAAGTATTGTTGGAAGTCCCTCCTGAGATCTAGCAATTTTCTCCAAGCCCAAGAGCAAAACGTAGGCTTTGTGACTACCCAGAAATTCTTCTTTTTTTTAAATAGGTAGAGTGAATCCATTTACACCAAAGAGATTCCTTATCCGTAAAGAGGATCCATATATGTTTTAACATCGCCGCCGTGTTACAGTCGCGAAGATTACGATTGCCAAGTCCTTCCTCTTCTTTTGGGAGACATACTTCTTCCCATGCCACTTTTGCACCCCCTGACCCAAGGCTTGGGTCCTTCCAGAGAAATTGTCGAAGAATTTGTTCAATACGGTCTAGCACCACTCTAGGTAACATGAAGATGTTGGCCCAATAAACTTGTATTGAGTGAAGGACTAACCTAATTAGTTGAAGCCGGCCTGCAAAAGAGAGAAAACGTTGTGCCTAGGATTGCACCCTTGATGTTATGAGGTTGACCAAGGCATTACATTGGACTTGCTAAGCTGCGATGATATGATGGGGACTCCAAGGTAGCAGACCGGTAGGACACCTTCCCTGAAACCGAGAGCCTGGAGAATTAGGGAACAAGAATGGTGTGTACCTCCCACAAGGAAGAATTCGCTTTTGCTCAAATTTGGTCTTAAGCCACTCCAAGAGAAGAAAGTGAGAAGCCTGTCCTTAAGGAGAGATACAGAGGCCATATCCGCTTCACTAAAGAGGAATACATCATCTACAAAGAATAAGTGGGAAAGGCATGTAGGCTTGCACCTCCAATAATATTTGAACACCGGCTATCTAGATTGACGAAAGAGAATTCCGAAAAATACCTCCATCGCCAAAGTGAACAAGTAAGGCGATATAGGGTCTCCTTGGCAAATCCAGGAGAATACATATTTTCTTGTTTATTTTGTTAACATATCATTTCGTGCATATTTTAAATTTCTCTCACTTTTCTTTCCTATCAACCGATTTATAATTCTTTCCGCATATTTTACATTCCTTTTATAATTTTGACGTCTTGTTGGTATTAATCCTTTCAAAGTTTATATCCAAATACAGTTAATACCCCATATTACGCCATATCTAAATATTACAACAAAAGGCGGATATACTTTATAATCATATGTGATGAAAAAATTGAAAATTCGGTATAAGCTAGTATATTCTAAACTAAACATATAATAGGATAGTATGTGTATCATTTCTCTAAGTTTTTTTAAGCCTAAAATCCTAATTTAGTCGGTCTTTAATTAGAAAAGAAAGAAAGTTGACTTTGGACATCGTCTTCTTTGCATCGCTTTACCTTAGTTATTATAACCATATGTTTTAACGACGTTCGTTTGCACGATCTACCTAACCTAAGAGCTTGGGTTCACGCAACGCGTATGTGCCCGATGCATCCGATAAGAGCCGACATTACTATTCACAAGTAAACAATGGCCATCTTTTGTGGACCGAAGACTATGATGAACCCACGTGGGGGGTCCAAAACAAAACACAACTTTTGTTAATGGACCCAAAAGCAAAGGCTAAACGTGGGCTTCTAACACAAAGCGGAAAAGAGAACTGTGGGACAGTCCTACGAATGCCGACGTCAGGGTGAGGACGCATCGGGATAATCCTTGCATGGACTCCGTTCCATGGACCCAAACACATCCTCGGCGTTTATAACGTGAGACCCTCGCGTACAGCTTACATGATCAATGGCGACGATAGATGCCGGCCTATATGGACCCGGGTTCTGGCAAGTATTTGCAGCAGGACAGGGGAAGCTCTTTACCTGTTGTTGTGCGAAGCCTTTATGTCTGTGCCTTGCATCTCACTCGACATCCACTTACTCTTTCGTCCCACAAATCACTTGGAATCCTACTCTTTTGGGGACCTCTTGGCTCCGTGCGATGGTCCCATCCCTACAAGACTAGGATGATTACCTAGGTACATGCACTTTTCACAGGGAGGGAGAACTTCTATTGTCGACAGAAGAAAGAAAGAGACAGAAGTTTCTTTATGTCCCCTTTGCTTGCATAATTATGTTTTGCGCGTAGTATAATTTTTCTCTTTCTACATAAAAGATACCATCATGTGTCTATCCATGGATTTTAATTCCACAGATGTTGGCGAAATGAGGGAGAAAAGTAGACGTGGAAATTATCATTTAATGCGTTGTCTTATATAGTAACAGAGTTTACTCCTCTCCTTATGGCATTAGGTTTGAAATCAAACATTGTTATGAGACTTCAGGAGTAAGATTCCAAATGTTCCAGGATGATATGAGGGGTGCACCTTTAGGATCACTAAGGAGGTGGGGTTATCAAGATGCTTGAAAACTGTCTCCAACATCATCCGGCCACTATGAAAAACAAAAAGATTAAAGGAGGAATTTGCTGTTTTAGTTTTTGATCAATGAATCCTGTAGAATGTCCAAACAAAAGCAAAATAGAAACACATAATCTTTTGCATAGGTAGCGTAAATAAGCAAATATTAATTTGTATTTCCTTCCTTGAGCTTATTTTATTTGCTATTCACTAAGTTGAGAATCAACATGTAGGTTGCAATTTGTGCTGTGTTGTACTAATCATGTTATACCGAAACATGGATCTAACACAAACATAGCTAATCCGAACTCAACACCTTTGTTAAATTTGATTATTTTGGCATAGACAAGACATGACAGATAAATGAGTTACACAATATAACACGACTAATATGATATCCAAATGCGTCACTAGGTCTAGTGTCACACAACATACAAAAGATGTTTTAAACTGCAATATGTGGCAACAAGTTTAACATGTTTCAACATGTCTTAGACAATATGAATACACGTTGCATTACAATATATCATTGAGTGAGTGCTTTTTAATATCTATTTTTTTAATATCATATGATTTTTAAGGCCCTAATTATGTTTTTGTTTTAAACTTTAACTATAAAAGAAAAAAAGCATTTGAGTTTGAGTACTAAACGTTCTAGAACATGTATAATTGTGTCACGTTAAAAAGATGACATGCTAACATATTAACTTAGACATGTTAATTTGAACCTATATGGATTAATGCATTTTTGAAGAGCTACTTATACCAAAACCAAATCTATTTTATAGATTGCTATTAATTGCAAATCAAATGTAACTAATCATGATAACCCATAAAAGAAAGATAAAACTATATAATTGCGTATCATGACATGTTGAGAATTAGGGATGAGTTCCCTTTTTCTAGGAACCAGTTAGGGCTCCAAAAAAGGCCCCAAATCAGAAATTCACGTTCACATGACACTTTCAAAATGCTCTCTTCTCTCGTTCTCTACCTCTGCTCAATGCCACCGCCGACCTATGCTCGGCCCCACCGCTGCTCGCCCTCGACGCCACCGCTGACCTCTACTCGGCGAGCCACCGCCGCTCGCCCTCGACGCCACTGCTGACCTCTGCTCGACGCCACCGCCGCTCACCCAGTCGCTACCAACGTCGCTTGCCCAACCTCCCCCGATGCCGCTCGACCAGCTACCCCTGACGCTGCTCATAACTTGCCTTTTGTGCTAGTAATCTCTGCTGCCCCCTATCTTTGTTGTTATTGTTCATTTTCTTGGTTTCCCCTTGTTTGCCACAGCTGGCGACTTGATATTCTTAAACAAATGTGGTTTATATGTAAGATTTAGGGGGGAAAATTCATGTTTGCAAGAATACTACGTTTGTTCAGCTCTATTTCAAAGTGTTTTTGTTTTTACAAGCATGTCTTGAGTTTTCATTTTGGTTCTTCGTTCTTCTATGCAGTATATTTACTTTCTTTTTAGAATATTATGGTGATTCCAGCATTTTGTTTCCATGTTCCACATGGTGGTAACGAGTTGTTTACATCCTCTTTTTGTAGGTTAACGCCATTGATCATTTGCTTACATGCACTCCTCACTCTGAAGAATTCTTATGGGTTTTGTGGGAACTTTGTGCGCTTTCTAGGTGGATTTGGCTTTACCTTTTTGGTGCTCTGTAGATTGCTTTTAGAACATTAGCAGCATTGACAAAGGCTTGTTTCTTGATGGCAGATCTAACTGTGGACATCAGGCTTTGTTGGTTCTTGGATTTTTTCCAGAGGTATGTCTCACTATGCTTAAAGCATAACTGTTTTACTCAGGGATAAATGAAATGTACTTTTGCTAGATGACTAAGGGCAATATTGTATGCAAGTTGCTAGAGTTGGACTTTCAATCTGGCATATAGCATTTATGCTGTTTTGACTTGTTTGGCCAGTGACCTATCATTCTTTTTCATAGGTTATTGCAGCATTGATTGAAGCATTGCGCTCAGTCAAGGAGTTGGAGTCCGCTGCAAAGAGTGGCGGTAGTGATCTGCGATTATTAAGCTTGGATATTTTAGCAAAGAGTAGTGGTTGTCTGTGAATTAGGAACTAACTCAGATTGTTTCGTCTTTCCAGGAGCTTCACCCCTGGATGTTGCGATTTTTCATTCAGCAGTAGAGATTTTTGAAATCATTGTTACTGATTCCACAGCATCTTCTCTAGGCTCCTGGATTGCACATGCAGTCGAACTTCATGGAGCTTTACATTCCTCATCCCCAGGGTCAAATAGAAAAGATGCTCCCACACGACTTTTGGAGTGGATAGATGCTGGTGTAGTTTATCACAAAAATGGGCCTGTTGGTCTTCTACGGTATGCCGCTGTGTTAGCTTCTGGCGGAGATGCTCACTTAACTTCGACTAGTATTCTAGTGTCAGATCTCATGGATGTTGAACATGCTATTGGAGATCCTTCCGGTGGTTCTGATATAAATGTAATGGAGAATCTTGGGAAATAATCTCTGAGAAAACATTTGACGGAGTTGCACTTCGTGATTCTTCTGTAGCTCAGCTGACAACAGCATTTCGGATTTTAGCTTTCATATCCGAGAACTCTGTATGTGTTCTTTATCTTGAAATGTATATAATTTACAATAATTTTTTAGTGGCTTACTTTAGACTTGTTGGTGTAGACTGTAGCTGCAACACTATATGATGAAGGTGCTGTTACAGTTATCTACACTGTTTTAATTAACTGTAGATTTATGCTTGAGAGGTCCTCAAAAAGTTACAGTGAGTTTTTCCTTGTCTTAGTGGAATACCTTCTTCTGATGGTTCTTAAATTATCATTAATTAAATTGTGGTTTTTTAATTAATGAACTAATACACTATTATCTTCTCGGACATGATCTGGCTTCGTTGAGTTTTTGAATTTTTCAAGGTTTGGTTTTGATCTCCCTTCTTCAAGAGATTTGGTGTGGAGCTTTTGTATTGGGCTATAGATTGCGTTGGTTTTACTGGATGCTTAGTTTGTGGGACCTTAATATTTTCTTGATGTTTGCTTTCCTCTGCCTAATGACTATTATGCTCTTGGTCTTTATATCTTTGTTGCATTGACCTGCAGTCGAGACTCATGCTTTGTGCTGTCTGGAATGCTTAATGGATTAAGGGGTTTAGCATGTGAAAATTTCTTCTTTGTCATGTTAATTGTTGAGCTTATATGGACTTTGCTTGAACTTTTAAATGAGGGAGTTGTACTAATGTTATTGCAATAGATATCAATCTATCTTTCTTCTTGTAATTCTTAGGGCAAATTTGATATTTATATATGGATGCACAACTGGTGGGATCCTTTTTATACCTTTACAAGGCATCAGTCCTGAATTTTTCTGATTGCAACTCTTCTAAATATCTTCTAAATCTCATCAGAGAGAGGTTCAAATTCCAGTGCTTAGCTTGGATGTTTTTATAGCATATCTTCCCTTATCATAATTCTTGTAGACACGCAGTTTTCTGCTTCTTGGGGTAAAATTCAAATTTTATTAACTAATTGCTCAGCTCTTAAACCTTTTTTCCTATTATGTCTTCATAATGCTTATGTCTACAGTGTGGAGTTTGTTGCATAGCCTTTTATGCTTTTCTTCATGGTGCAAGACTTAAATGTGCTACATTAGTTGTTTTGAGAGATCTGCCACTAAAACCTCCTCCCCCAGAGTTTGGACTTCTATTTTTAGTATTTTCTTCTTGCACTCTGTGTGAATGATTTGCTTTGGACAAATTACCTTGTTGATGATGGAACTGAATGCAACTCCACATCGGATTTGCTTTTGGAACGGAATCGGAAGGAGAGCCTAATTGATCTTTTGATTCCTACCCTTACTGATCAACCTTTTGAAGAAACTACATGTTGGTCAAATCTGAATTACTAGTGCATTTGCTGGATATCATTTCTGTAAAATCATTCGGCTCCCAAGGAACTATTTTTGGCAATCTATGGACATAGAAGCTTTGGTTTGTCTCTTTCCTTCTTCGTTATAATTCAAATTTAAAAATGAAAAAAGAAAAAGAAAAAGAACTTGTTGGAACTTGGAACCGATCTTGGAACCTGTGACAGGATAGATTCCAGGTTCTTAATTCTGATGGATAGGTTCTAGATTTCAAAAAATGAGGAATCTGTACCCGAGAGTAGGTTCCAGGTTCCAGACAAAACCTGTCAGGAATCAGGAACCGCTCACGCCTATTGAGAATAGCTGCATTTACCAACATGGAGTGTCTGGTCTAGTAAAAGAAATCAAGTTTGAATTCCAACCAAGTTTTATTATGAAATTGTGTACCTTGCTATAGTCAAGAATCGCCATCTTTCTAGTTTCTCGCATGATCCGAGTTCACAAACCCAGTTCACAACAAAAGAAGTGGGAAAATCCACTTCATAGCATCACAATGCATACCTGGATCGAATCGTATACATTTTTGGAACTACATGTGAGAGATCAAGTATAGTATCATCCATGATATAACTCAACCATCCAACAGTATTAGCATGTGAAGCATAGGATAAATGTTGCACCTACATCCAAGTACACAATGACAATTTAGACAATTTATAAGACGTAGCAGGTAGGGTACTTATAGAATTTCTCAATTGCATGTTGAAGTGTCTCGACATTTGTCTGACGTAACTATTTTGAGTCACTCTCAATAATCCAATAGTCTCTCTCTACATCTCCATACCCAGAGCTATCTCTATTGCACTCAAATCATCTATTTCAATATATGCATTCAACTGTCACTTTATCTCATCTACTTCCCCTAACCATCTGAAGTTTCATCAATCTTGACCTCAAAATAGCCATTAGCTACTATGGAATCTAGCGACCTTATAGACACTGTCATATCTATTACAATAATATCTAGGCTTTTCCTGAAGCCCTGCTTGTTTCCAAACACTATCTAGATCTTTCCCCACAATTGATCTCTCACTCTTCTTTTGAAATAGAGCAAATATGTCAAAGGTAACATCTCTCTCAACATAAAATCGGGTGAATCTTCCTTAGTACACCATGTGCTTTAAGTGGGGAAAACTAAATACTCTCAATCTATTGTAATTGACAAACTTACTTGACCAAGTTTCCTCAAGAGTTTTCAATAATTTGCTAGTGATGGTGATATGTTCACTAACCAACAATCGATATTCATTACTTCAGCTTGGAAATATCCATCTAATCCAATATTGGAGAGTAAAGAACAAACTCTCTCCAACGTAATTATGCTAATTAGTCTATAATTCCATTCACTTTTGTTATGTTGGCAATAGTGCGGTGTTTCATTATGTCTTCTTCTATTCAAAATCGACTAGGCTCCTTAAAAAAACAATTCCAATCCTTTATCAGTTTTGAGGCACATGATCTATCTTCCTATATGCTTTTTCATCATCTCCTTCCAAGACTTAAACCAACCAAGCACCTCGCTCTTATGCTTAAGAGGACAAACCTAGACTTCCCTTAAAACGTCATGAACAGAGGACAACACATACCTAGCACCTCCCTTAAATGAAAATTGAGAAGGTGCCCATAAATTTGAGTGTGCCTAGCCTACAATCTTTGAGGTTTAGTGAACTACTATACTTAACTTCATTCTTTGCTAATTACTCGTATCATAGTGATCACCAAGGTTTAACTTCTCAATTCGATGACCTCCTGGTAGACCCCTTTTGACTCAAAGCAATCATCTCCCTCTCATGCATGTGTCCAAGTTTCATATGCCACAATTGTGTAGAGTCCAAACAACAAGTATTTGAGAATATAGAACATGAGTCTATCTATCTTTCCTTGGAGGATACCCTATTGTCGATCATCACCCACTTCATAGTTAGCACACCTTGAGAGACTTTCATAACACCACCTTCAATGGACACCTCGTATCTGAACTTATAAAGAGTGCTCAATGAGATAAGATTCTCTTCACTCTAGTACATGCCTTATATTTGTCAACTTTTGTACTTCATTATGCATCTTAGTCTGAATTGTTCGATCCTTGCTACTTCACAAGTAACATCTTTTCCCATAAGCACCTTGCTACCCTTTGTTCACTGATAGGTAGTAAACAAGTGTTTATAGTCACATGATAAGAATTTCTAGAGTCAAGCACCTAATCATCATCTAATGAATTTGTGGTGACTGTAAATTTAGCATCATTAGAACTATTATCCATTATGGGAACAATATAACCATCGCCTACAAAGTCCACCATAACTCCTTTACCCTTGTGTTGTGACATCCTTGATTTGAATTCCTATTTAAGACTGCAAGGGATGGACTAACAATCAATACACTACTAATGAGGATAGGTCGTGACTCAATCCTAAGGATTGTTCATGAGCTGACTAGTAGATTAGGGGCTAGCCAATTTAGAATTAAGGTTGCGATAGACCAAACCAATCAACAATGAAAGGACCGTTGACTATAAGGATCACTGTAGATGACGAGGTGCCCTCACAAGTCAATCAATGGAAGAGTATAGATCGATTTAGCTCAAGTATATATTGGTCACGGGTGACGCCGCACAGTCAATGTACTGTTCGTGAATGATCCTAATCCAATCCCGAAGGACGGTGAGTCATGGCAGGCTAATCGATCCTACTTGATTACATGACAACCAAGGTCATTCATGGATTGACCAAGTTCAATTGAAAGCCATGCGTAAAACCCTAGAGAGGCGTCAAACTCAGTTCGAGTCTAGTCATGTGAATTCTATCAATGCTACCTAAATTTGCATAGGTCATGTTAAAGTTGTTTCTAATTGGAACTCAGCCACAAGCCCCAATCCAATAACAAGTATCAATTGTAGATATTATTAAGGTATTCATTTCCAATTGAAATGATTTTAGTGAGCCCTGTTAATGCATTAATTTAGGAAATGCACTAATTTGATGATATAGACTTTAACAGACCTAGAGGTAAGGCCAATTTAGCCTATTAAGATTTAAATTGAGGTGAGACAAATTTTGTTAGGCAATGAACATGAAGTTGGTGCCACTTTAGGGATGGATAGGAGGAATGGACCAAATTGCCATTTGAGTCTAGTCAATAATTGAAGTTGCAAGAAGCTATCCTAGCCTTTGATCTTGGATAGGACACATAGGCTAATGGATGGCAAGATTTGCTCTTGCTCTCCAAGTTAGGAGCAATGATGAGAGAAGGACAATAATTCATCAAGGATTAAATGTGATGGACATAATTCTCTCTTATGCTTCTTCTTCTTCTTCTTCTTCTTCTTCTCTCCCCCTCTCTCCCTCTTTCTTTTTCTCTTTTTCCTTCATTTCCCTCATTGCCTATGCTTGTCCACTGCCTTCCTGAGCATCATTGCTGTCGCCACCCGCACGCCACCTAGATGCCGTCCATGTGCCACACCATGCTACCATTACTTGGCTGCCCATCATCATGAGTTGTTGTCGTCCGCCTACTATCCTTAAGCCATTGTTTGATACCACTCATTTCATTCAAGTTATTTGTAAGTAGATTTCCTAAACGTTGGCTAGGTCATTGTGTTATGTGACTTGGATTTAGGAACGCCTCTAGTATCGTAGGACTATCCTAGGTTGATGAACTTATGTGATTAATTTTCTATGATTTGCTCATGACATGCTTGAGTTATATGATTCAGGATTGAGCAAGGAACAAGTTTACAAGAGTTGAGGTTGCTCATGTTTGGCATGATATATGGAGAAGGTTCATTTAAGCTTAGGTTTGCCGTGATTGTTGTTGTGGACTATTTGCTATTGCTACTCATGATTGATATTCATATTTGAATGCTATGGATGGTTGTATGAGTAGTATGTAAAATGATCTTTGCATGTAGATGTCTATAGGTCATGGTCGAGGCTTGAGCTCCTATCGAGCAGCCAAATCTAGAACGGCGTTGGTTCTTGGATGTGCATAGAAGTGCATCGGCCAGATCACTCTCTTGGTTCGGCGATATTTAGGTGTTTTAATCTGGGTTTGACTTAGGCCGGTACTTAAGCGTCACGGGTCAAGCCACGATTTTAGTTTCGTGATCAACATACTTTATTGTTGCATTTACAACAGGTCATGAGTTACATATCACTTGGCATGCCCTTGGGGGTATTCATACTTAGACTAATATGATAAAAATAAAACCAATTGCTCGAAGGCTTGATTGGTGTGGTCATACGAGGAATACTGTCATTGATGGATTTTGGGACGATGCCCCAAGTCAATGGGATGTCTCGTTAATGAGATTGAGATGATGCCCCATGTCAACAGGATCCCCACATGCCAACGGGATGCAATTCGCAGGATGCTTTATAATCAGAATGATACCTAATGGATTTTAGATGCTGTGCTCGAGTACGTAACAATGTTCCAAAGGTTTTTGGAAGAGCCGAAGGGTTTTAATTATATGTGATTAATAATTGGACTTGAGATAAGATAGAAGTATGGGATGCCATGTGATTCTTGAGGCGCTAAACATATACGAAGTGTTTGAGTGCTATATGTATACTCTAAAAGTGATGTTATGGCTTGCACATGTTTGGCATGGAATTGCATGAGATGCATGAGACACGTGCATGATTAAATGTCATTTTAGGGACTTAGAGGGCATGTGTATGCTATGATCGACTTTGTTTATGAATTGAGAAGCATGTGGATGTCCTTAAGGTTGTTGTTTGAGTCTTGAAAGCTTTGATAATGTTGTGGATGCTAATATCCATCACGTGTGAATATTTTGGCTATTATTTGCACCAATTGTAACACGTGTGGATTTGTATGTGTTTGATTAGAACTCGAGGGATTTAAGTTGAGGTCAGATCCCTTAATGTTTATAGTTAAGACAAAGTGTATCCTTTACTATTGATCTACCATCAACATGTTTAGGTCGAGAAATTGTAAAACTTTAATGCGAGGCATCCGCCTATACGAGGTTTAGATATTTACTTATTGAGTTTTCAATTCATTGTTATTGTTTAACCTTTTTCAGGTTGATAAATATGGACCCCTTATCATACCGCCTCATGCACTTTGGAATACCTATTAGCATGGAGATTGTGGTGATAGATATGTTTAGGGAGGACGTTGTTTTTCGACGGTTCACCACCAGAGTTTGGGTTGACGAGGGTACCACAATCTCATCTCGCATTGCTATCAGGCATGGTATGCGTGGTTTGATGAAGACCTTTTTGGACCCCTCTATGGGTTCCGTGGTCCACTTGGATTGGGCGAGGTCGCAAGCCTACCAGATAGCCCTGTGGATGATGCCTAGGCAGCAGGTCCTAGTAAGGAGGCCACTTTTTGGTTATATCTCTATAGAAGAGATAGGTTTAGTTCCCCCCTTTGACATCTTTTTTGAGTTTGTGGGGATGACCGAATCAGAACGGCCCTAGAAGTGAGGGTGTATAGATTTGTAAGCATTTTGGTTAGATAAATAAAATGCAAAGTTATGCAGTGTGTATGTGAATATGTTTTCTCCTTAACTATCCATTATTTGTTATGATTGATTAAGTGATTGGTGATTGCACGCTTCCACATGTACTTATGAAAGATAAAAATCAATGGGACGACAAAACCTCTTAGGACGTCGCAATTAATCTTGTGAAGAGGAGGAGGTCACTTTTCCGTGGCAAAGGTAGGGCTTGAGGCATGACATTTGTGCTTTAGACAATTTCTCCTGTAGTAACCTATCTCATCAAAGTGATAACATCCATGATTCCAAATATTGGACCTCAATCTAGAATGAATCTCATATCTACTACCTCTAAACTCTCTTTGTTCATCTCCACCTTGAATGGCCAAACTTTGCACCATATTTCACACTAGGTTATTTTCTCGTAACTTCTCTTGCCACTCCTTAGAATCAAGTCAAATTTTACCTCTTCCAAGGTAATTGTAGTGTACCCCTATACTAATGAATCTATAAATTACTCAAAAGATTCTAGTATAGATGTCAACAATATTTTACCTTGTTTCTTATTAGGCAATGCCTCATTAACATTCTTAAAGTCCATCATGAGCTTATTAAACTTATCTAAGTGGGCTATAATGGATGTGCCTACATCCATCCGAAACTGAAACATTCTTTTCAGCATATACAAGCATTTGTTCAAAGCTTTCATTAGATAAAGTGTCTCAAGTTTTGCTCACAACACTGCCCTTCTCTTCAGCCATTTCAACCAATTCTTCATCCAATAGACTTAATAGAATTATACTTTTTGCTTTCTCCATCGCTCTACTTTATCGGGTTCTTTTAATGTTTAAGACAATTTGTTATTCCCATCAAACCCTTTTGCCAAACCTTGGTTTGTTAACAGGATGCGCATTTTAATGCGTTACAACCCAAAGTTGTTCCTCCTGTTGAAATTCCCAATTTCAAATTTTGCTATAGACATAATTGCAACAATTGAATTTACAAACAATGATCAGACAATTAAAAACCCTAAATCAACTATAGAAACTCTCATCTTAGCTTTGATACCATTGTTGTATATAATGTGAAAACACTAACAAACCTTGCAATTAAATCAACGAGAAATTACTAGAGAAATAAAAAAAAAATGAACAATAAAGAATATGAGAGAATTACGTGCTTCCATCTGAATGTCAGTACCTACACCATGGGGAAAACCGATACTAAACAATCCACTAGTAATTGGAGAATCAAAGTTATAATCACTCACAAGTTTGAGTGTTTTGTACCCCTAGATTAAGCCAGAAGTGAACTCATAACTATTATCTCACAATCTCTCACATATAACTCACTCTCAAAACTCATAGAGAGAAAATCTGATACTCCTCTTGTTTGCCTTACTATATTTGATATCAAAGTAGATTATATTTTATTCCTATCCAAATAAGGATTTTTTTTAAGGAAACCTAATCAAAGTAGGAATCCCACTAAAACTAGAGACTCATTATCATCATATAGGATTAGGAAGTTATTTCTTTTTCGATAACCGTGGCATGTAACCGTTATAAATAACTATCGATTGAGGGTACCCTAAGTGTACTCTTTGTGAACCCCTTAATCAATCAAAGAACTCAAAAATTCTTCTACAAATTTATCTTTATCTTTACTTTTCCGCAATTTACATGGCTAGACTTGATTGTCTCAAGTCTCTGTAACTTTAATTTTCTCACTACGTTTCCAATCAAGAATCAACAAAGGACCCTTAACTGTTGTTGACTCATCCATTTTTTGAAAGGCATCAACACTTTTCTAAGAAAATCTTTTTAATACATTTGCTGGAAGACATTTTATTGATTCAAGGAGACTATGATGGCAAGAACCAATATTCAACAAGGGTTTGACAATGCTACTAGCAACTATAATAAATTACCCAAAACTAGCAATGAGATGAATGTGCATTCTAATACTTCAACCATTGGGAGAGTGATAGAAGATAATTGATGCAAGAAAGTTGATCTTCCTATGCATCACACTCAAGACCATTCAAGGGATGTTGTTCTAAAGTCTAATATGGTGACTATTTGAACAGTAGTGGAATGATATGGCAAATTACATTGTGAGTTACCTATCAAATGTGATTAAGCCAATTGTCATCAATACTATGAATGATGTATTCCCTATTATGGCCCGGATCATTCAATCAACCACCACAAGCAAATTTAGTGGCAAGAGGGTATATTCCTAGTCCCTTTTTCCATTTTGGAGGCTAATGTAGGTCAAAATAACCAAAAAACAATAATTTGGCAAATCAAACTAGTCAATAGGGTGGTCAATTGCCAAATGTTAAAGTTGTAAGGGTAGTGGTTCCATTGATGCAACTCAATGTGAATATTCTTATTAGGCTTAATGTGCTCATTAACATAGATAATCTAGCCATATTATCATCGCTGCCTAAGAAACAAGATAACCAACCAAATCCACAATTGAACCTAGCATAGTATGTTGAAGAAGTTTGAGCACAATTAAGTTAGATAGATATTATCATATCTATTTATAGGAAACCATACCCTAAATAGGTCGACAATTAGCCTTTTCCAAGAGGTTTCAAAATGACTAGCTTTGACGTTTTTAATAGTGAAGGTGAACAAGAGATTTATAAACCTATTTTGAGTTTCTTTGATCCTTCTTATGTAGACATCTCTAATCCATCCGCTGGAGACTTTTAAGGAACTAAAGAATCATTGGGAATTTATTGAAACAATTGCTAAGGTTTTTCAAAAATTGGAATTTGCTACCATTATCACATCCACTGTTCTTCTAAAAAATTACCAATTGTTCTCTAAGATCTTCCAAAATCTCATGTTGTAGTTTCCTTAGTTTGTCAATGGATATTGTCCTTTTGACAAATGGTCATCTTCATATGACACATTCAATAGCATCTTTCAAGAATCAATATCAACATAATCTGAAGTTCTCTATCACTTAATATCAGCTCATGCACATTGTTATCCGTCTATTGATGTTATCCATAGTTGATCCATGAGAAATAATTTGCAATCAATTATTCAGTGGAAGAAGTGATCTTCCAGAGTATGTCAACTTTCCAAGACTTTATCCCGATGACAAATTGACCAAGATATCTCTAGATCCTCATGAAATCATCGTCACTTCAATTTTTTATTTTTCATTTCTTGTCATTATCTTCATTAGTCTTCACTAGACTCTTGAAGACCATTGATATGATTATAGTTTTTCTTAAAGGTACTGGGACCCTCTGCACTTATCATGAAGATATTAGTATAGGAATATTTTTGGAATCATCGAAAGCCCATAAGGATGCCTTCCCACAAGCTTGATGTTGTGGCAAACCAATTCATAAGAAGTTTGACGCCGCCAAATTTGTGATGACAAATCTAGGGCTCAAGCTCAACACAACAAATTAAACATCAATTTACTCAATATAAATACTTTTTCATGCATTGAATTATATATTTGCGGCATCCCAAAATTTTATGACAACCCCTGGATATACCATATACCATGAATAGATGATGGAAGCGCCATCGGATTTTATTATGGGCATTAGACTAATAGATTTCAATTAAACAAGGCCGGACATTTAATGGACTATTGTTTTGGTTGGAAATATATTCTATGTCCAAGTGTGATCAAGGATTGTACTAAAGATAATTTAACAAGGAATTTTCTGTCCTTGGCCGTGTACTCTATAAGTTGGATTTTCATTGATTATTGTTGCAATTTTATATGGCCATGTGAGTAATTGAGATTATGAAATTAAGTGGGGATTAAAGTAAATTGTTAAGAGCAACTATGGGCTTATTTAGTATTATTTTTGGGCCATTTAAAAAGTTGGATTTTTGGCCCAAGAGTGTTGGGCCCAAAGTGGGCCAAGAGGCCCGGCCCAAGAAGCCCCCAAGGGCTGTCGACTGAAGAAGGAGAAGCCCAGCCCAAAGGAGGCCCATCAACTTGCATGAAAAATGACAAGTGGCGAGGGAGATGAAACAAGTGGCATGAAGGGTTATCCAAGTGTCAATCTTCATGCAAATCAAATGATTACCTAGTAATCATGAGGGTGAAAGGAAGAAAAGGGGAGAGAGAAGGGGGCAGATTGAGTGAGGACCGAGAGAGAGAGAGAGACGTCACGCAAGAGAGAGGGAAACCGAGCGAGCATGCGTGAGAGGAAGGGAAGAAGAAGACTAGTTGCCGCTGTCGAGCCCGCCTCGCCCCACCGTTGTCTTGCTGTGTTTTCTTTAGATTAGAGGCAAGTAGAGTCCTAAAACCTACCCTTTGCTTGCTGTGATGTGTGTGTAGAAGATGGTGAATTTTGGTTGTGGTAGATGTGATGAAAGGTCGAAGCTATGGGGAGAAATTCGTTGGCCTAGCATGCTGTTTTCTGGAAAAACCAGTCTGACCCTTCACGAGTTTGTGAGCTGTATGCAAATTTTTAGTTGGAATCTCGTTTTGATATCTTCATGAAAGTTGTATAGAATATCTTTAGGGATAACATACTAAAATTTGAGACACAACAGACAAGGATTTCCTGGTGAAACGATTTTCCTTTGGAGAGATTAGATCTGGAATTTGTTGTGCTGACCTTTAGTGATTTCGTGGGCTGTAAAGTAGCTTTCTTGCGAAAATATCACTTTGAGTTCTTAATGAAAGTTGTAGTGTACTTCTTGAGGTAAAACATATAAAAAATTTAGAGGAAATAAACAAAAATAGGTCGGTGAAATCGTTGTCCTTTGAAGAAACTGGATCTGGGAAAATGCTACCTCGACTTAGTATGATTCTGTGATTTTTAAAAAATCATACAGTTAAAATTTGATCATTTTTCCTTAATGAAAGTTGTAGGTAATATTCTTAGGTATAACATACTGAAAATTTAGAAGAAACAGACATATGTAGATCGGTGAAACGAGTTTCCTTTGAAAGAAGATAATCTGGAAAAATGACACCGAGAACAGGGGGAATTAATCGTCTATATCTGTTAATCTAGAATAATTTGGGGTTATATTTCTTCATGAGACTTTTACCTTTAGATCTCAGCTATAACATATCAAAATATCAGAATTTTTGGAGTTCATTTAAGGGCTTAATCGAAATTATTTCCGAAACTGTGCAAAAGTGGTGCTGGAATTTCTTTTGCTGTGATGTATGGATCTATGTGATTGATGTGGAACTTTCTTGACATGATATTCTTCATGAAATATCTTCCTCTGGATCTTGTTTACATCATGTTAAATTCTCATGAACTTCTTTATGAAATGTGATATCGTGGATGTTATGCGTACTGCATATATGGTGATGTTTGGCATATCATGTGACATCAAAAGATGGTTTAGATCTATGATATTGTTGCATCAAATGCCATGTTGAAAATGAGACATATATGTGAATATACATTGTGATAATGATGATACCATCGAAGGTGTGAGCCGACGATGCCCTGGGAGTTGGGATGCCCAAAGGTTCGAATGAGTCGATGCCCTTTGGATGCCTGGTTGTATTATGAATACATGCCCAGAGGTTTTCCTTGGGAGTGTCGAGATGCTCGGTTGTATTATGATATATGCCCGGAGGGTGAGGGGTTGTATTATGATGCATACTCGGAGGATAGGGGTAACCATTTTCATGGCGAGCTCCGGAGATTCCCCGTGACGCCAGGTGGGATGCGAGATGCCTGGAGTGTGTGTGCTGGAGGTTCCTCGTGACGCCAGGTTAGGTGCGAGCAATAAATTGTGGGATGCAAACATTGGTCCCTGGATGAAAAATAATGAGATCCTTGTGAAAGATAAGAACTGAAATTGAATCATGTGCATGGGTGTATGCATATGGCATGATGCATGATCTGCTTACGAAAGTAAATTGATACTATTTGATATTGAAAATGCGACCATGAAGGCATGAATGGATCTCATGGTGATGTATGCTTGATAGCATGGATGATACGGATCATGGTGATATATGCACGATGGCATGGTGAGATATGCATGACTGCATGGTGGTATATACACAATGGCATGGCAAGATATGCATGACTACATGGTAATATATGCACGACTGCATGGTGATGTATGCTTGATAGCATGGATTATATGAGTGCATGGTGATATATGCATGGCTGTAAGGTAAGGTATGCTCGAATGCATGAATGATATGTGTTTTATTCATGATACCTTGATTATTCTATTTGACGCATTGTGTAGTTTGGTGGATCTTTACTACTGGGTGGTTGTACTCACCTCGTTTGGAGACTAACATTTCAAACTAAATAAGATACATCTGCTATCACTACCACCGGTAGATGGATCAAGTGGTTGGATATGACCGCGAGGAGGAGGATAGCAAATGAATGAACTTTTGGACGCCGACATTGATCGATGGACTTTAAGTATACGACTGTTGGAGGAGATGTCGGTCATCTTTTGAAGTATAACTGAGTATAGAAGACTATGTCGTTTTGATGTATCAATGAATGATGTCCATCTGGTTTAAGTAAATAAAAGTGTTCGGCTTTTACCTATAAATGTTTAGTTGGTGTGCATCGTTTTTCCGAATCTAAGGAAGGGAGTTGATGGATGTGCTTATGCCATATAAATTGCACAAGGACCGATCTAAAAAATGTAAACCCCCAGGATCGATAGACCTTCAGGTCAAGTAAGATAATGGAAATCGAACAATGGCGACCTTAACGGATCGGGAGCCGTCGAGGGGTGCCACAATATTAGTAGTTTTTCCCAGCAAGGAGATGTCTCCCTTATTGAATCAATTTGAATATCTCTATATATTTAATTTAGCTCAACTCATCAATATAAATTATTTTTTGACACATGAAGTCATCGTTGTTGGGGCTAACAATACATCCTAGAAGAGAACTTGAATAGGTTGAGTGATGATGTGATAAAATATTTTGCGGAATATCAAATAATTAGCACTCAAGATGATGTTGTGGTGATGTTGATAAGTAAATAAGAGTAGAATAGATAGATCACACAATGATATAAAGTGGTTTGGCTTTTGGCTAAGCTTACATCCACTCTTAGACTAACAGCCAAAACAGCAACTGGATTCCACTAGTTATCATCAATGCAAGTTACAAATGACTAGTGAAGTTCTATACACTTAATAGATCACACTATGGAGATACAAGATCACTGCACTTACTCTTTATACACTTGACTATAAACTAAAATGGTGATAAACCAATGTAATGAGGTTTACAAATCAAGATCAATGACAATTTTTAGCTTAAGAGACAATATCAGTAGTTCACATACATCTTAGTCCTTAGCCCTTTCTTCACAGCATCACTGCTCCTTATATA
Source organism: Eucalyptus grandis (assembly GCF_016545825.1). Taxonomy (NCBI): domain Eukaryota; kingdom Viridiplantae; phylum Streptophyta; class Magnoliopsida; order Myrtales; family Myrtaceae; genus Eucalyptus; species Eucalyptus grandis. The sequence continues at coordinate 22,917,481 of NC_052612.1, forward strand.
TTGAGGTCTTCAATAGATCCATTAGAGACCTTCAAGGATAGATAACTAACCATTTGAGAGACTATCGTAGTCACTAACTAGAGTAGATAACCCAAAGTGGTTACTAATTGTTGTTTTGTCTCTGAGAATTGTCAGTCGCTTTTTTACTACCTCACCCAGTTTTTTAGTTATAAAATCCAAAGGTTTAACGGCCATATTCTAAGCCATTAACACTGTTCTCTCAGTCCATATCTTACTATCATTAGACTCGATACATCACTACCAATCTGTCACATACTATCATTAGTATAGATTGAGAAAGACCAAGTTGACCATCTTTAGTGATGATACCAACTATAGCGCATGATGTTAGGATCGATGATCAGTAGTATCCTAAGAATCCTATATCGGCCGATCCTTCCAAGTTGCCATTACCAACATTTGTTCTCATAAAAGTTTGAAACTAGTATCTAGTCTTTACTTCTATGAAGAATCAATGATAATGATAACTTATTTCACTATATCCATTCATTATTGTAAGTTATTAGTAATAAGGATAGTTTGGTGATTCTCAAAATCTTATAAGGATGTTTTCTAGTAATTGTTGTCACGTCATCACATGCCATGTCATGATATCCATGTCATGATATCTATGTCATGATTTTCATGTCATTTAGTGATTGCATTTTTGGACTTATATAAATTACATTGCATGTCATGCTAAATTAGTTCATAATTTTTGCTAGTCATTAAAATAAAATCGCTTTACATGTTATGATGTCATTGCGGGGGCGAGCAACTTGTGTTTTGAGTGATGTCGAAGGAATCAAGGATAGATCAAAGTTTGTGGGAATGGATATCAATGGAGAAGAATGCAAACTCAAGATAAATTATGATCACTATGAAGGCCTAAAGGATGCACCACCAGCTAATGATAAGGATTGGGATTGACGAAGTTCACCATTAAGACTTAAAAGACAAAACTACCAAAGATAAAGGACTTCGGAATAAGAGAAACTTATCACCAAGACCCAAAGGACAATCCACTTGCTGAGGATAAAGGGCTTATTGGTCCACCATTAAGGAATAATCCACTTTCCAAGGATAAATGAACTAGAATAAGAGAAGCTCACCACTAAAGCCTTAAAAAAACTAATCATCCAAGGGTAAAGATCCACCTTTCAATGATAAAAAAAAAACTAAAAATAGATATTCACTCACATAGTGGAAAATCTTATATATTCTTAATATTCAAGTCTTTTGTCCTTTACAATGATATTACACCTCCATTTATAGAGATATTGTTAAAAAAAAAAAAAACTCTTTAAATCCTCGAAAACTGAATAGACTCTAGGGGATCACCTAATTGTGACTCTTAAAAACAACACCATAATAAAGACTCATTAAAAGCTATGAATCAAGAGACTTAATTGCATGTGACTAATTATTGAATGCATTGAAACCCGATAAGACTCTAAATTTGTGCACATTGGAAGCCAAACAAGCATCATAGAAGGTCATCAAACAACGATAAAAATCAACTAGAACAACCTCCAATTATTAGGTGATTAAGCAGTTAGCCTTGGAGTTGACAATAAACTTATAAATCGACATCTAGAAAATCAATAAACAAACATGAAATCAACAACTAATTCACTAAATCAACATCTCTCTCGCGGAAACAAAATCTTCAACTTGAACCCATCCAGTTAAAATGTCACCAAAATAAGCCTTTTTGCTTCTAAATGTGGGGATTGAGTTGGACAAGTCGACGAGGTTTGAATTAAGCTGCCAAGTTGATCAATAGAGCCCGATGCTCCTGCATCATGTCATCAGTTTAATAATTCATGCATGTTTAATTTAGATTAAAATTGCATATACTTTAATCTTCATAAATGATAAAAACCCAAAAGGAATTAATTGTCATTGCATTTAGAAATCATGTTTAGGCTATGCATGCGTTTTTAATTAACATCTTGTAGATATTAGGAAATTAATCATAGTAAGGCTATTCTTTTCTTTAGATTGAGATAAGCCTTATTACTAATAATTTCTTTAATGTTTTGATTTATTGAGTGTTATATAATTGATTGCGTATCCGCATGATCACACATTACATATTAGTGGCTTAAGATTAAAATTGACCAAGACTAGAGCAAAAGAGTTTTGAGAAAAGAGAAAAGGTACTTTAAGGGCATTTAATTTATCTAGCATAACCATGTCCACATATCCATGAATCTCTTGTTGGCAGAAGTAAAGTATTTTTGACATTTTACTTGGGTTTTTACTTAATTCGCGATAGATTAGTGGCAACTCTTTATTGAATTGATTTTCATGTTAAATTGATTAAATCACAACTCCAAAGTTGTGATTGGTACAGATTTGAGAGAGTCCGTGTTAAGGTTTTGGCTTAATAATCTATTAGCTTTCCATTTGGTAATTGACCTCGAGGAAGGTTGCAACAACACTCCCAACATCTTCATAGCAACTAAGTCAGATTTTCACTTTGTTGTAGAAATTTATGAGTCGCATTATATAGAGAACACAAAAAACTGAGACACGACACTCTTCAAATCAATGGTGAAAGCAGGCACATCTAGAGCTCGAGCTTGTTGCGGTGATATAGTTTGAGCTTTGTTGGGGTTAACAATACAATTTAAAGGGAGATGAATAGGTTGTTTAAGAACTTTAAACAAATTTTCTTGCAAAAGAAAATAAGCTGTAATTTAACTTCAATCCGTGGTGGATCAATGATGACAAGTGCAAGTGTTCGCCATAAGTAGATTCAACCAAAAATGTACAGATGAAGAATATAATGAGAAGATAGAAAAGATTGCATAGAGGTTTATATAGGTTCGGTTTATCCTCAAGCCTACCACCTTTTTTCAAGGTAACGGCTTCAACACTAGCTGGATTCCACTACTAATCTTCAAGTCAACTTACAATTAGCACAAATTCTACCTATCAAACGATACATTACACTATAATAACACAAATACTACTATCATCTTTGTACACTTGCTTTCGACTTTATTATAAAGTGACAAGAACACTACATGGAGAACTGTTAGATAGACAAATGTACAATATTATTAGAGAAAGAGAATGATGAACAATGCTAGAAATCCAACCCCAATTTGAGCTTCTTTGCTCCTTATATAGACATCTCCAATCCATCCGTTGGAGATATTTTTAGAAAACAAAGATTCACTGAGAGTTGATTGGAGCAGTTGCCAAGGTCAAAACTGCCCATACAATCCATTCTAGCGGCAATAGCTAGGTTTTCCCAAAAATGACATTTGCTGCTGTTGTCACTTCCCCTGTTCTTCTAAAAAATTGCGGACTCTTCTCTAACATGTTCATGGTTAGTTGTCGTGGTTTCCTTAGCCTGTCAATTGCTATTGTTCCTTTGGCAAACGGTCATGTTCATATGACACGTTTCACGGCATCTCTCTAAACTCAATATCAGAACGATCCGAAGTTCTTTATCACTTGATATCGGCTTGCGCACATACTTATAGTTTGTTGATGTTGTCCCTGGTTGAACAGTAAGAACTGAATTGCAATAAATTATTCAAAGATCTTCATAAGTATGTCAGCTTAAAATTTTATCGTAATGACAAATTGACCATGGTACCTCCAAAAGTCCTTGTGAGATTTTCATCATATCAGACTTTTTCTTCTCTTGTCATTATCTTTATCACTCTTCCCTAAATTCTTGATGATCGTTGATATCATCACAGTCTTTCTCAAAGTACTTATCATGAAGATGTGAGTACCAAGAATAATTTTGTAGTCATCAAAGGTCCATTGGGATGTTTTCCCAACAAGCTCGATGCCATGACAGATCAAGTTATAGGAAGTCTAATGCCGCTAGATTGTTGCGGTTGATGTAGGGCTCAAGCTCAATGCCACGGCAAACTAATTTGACATCATTCGTATATATATATATATATATATATATATATATATATATATATAACGAATCAAGTTATATACTAGTCATATTTTCCTATAAGGGGATGTCTCCCCTATTGAATCACTTTGAATATCTCCATGTATTTAGTTTAGCTCAACTCATCAATATAGATAATTTTTTGACACATCCCGTGAAAAGAGGAGAATTACTTTTGGTTCTATTGATCTTTATGAACGCACGCAAATTGCCTGCACGAACTGATGGATGATCCTAGCGGAAAGATAGAAAAGAATGTTTGCTTCCCCCATTTTCACTTTGTGCAAACATAATTTGCTTAATCCATCACATAACTCAAGGAATAATGATACTACAAGTGCCATAACTCCGAATGCCATGACTTCTAAAAAACATGTATTTGAATACTATAATTTTTAATTAATTACTCGAGTGCCATGACTTTTCAAAAGTGTTCATCCAAGTACCAAAAATTTGACACAACACTTTATAAAATTGATCAATTAATCACTTAAGTGTCATAACTTTTGAAAAATGTTTGTTATATCAAATAATAACACTTAAGTAATTGAAAAAAAGAAATTATAATATTTAAGTCAATGTCTTATAAAATTTATAACACTTCCGGTGTCTTTTTTCCCATGACTCAGCCATGTTAGCTGCATATGAAATATTTTTATCTTTCAATATGCTAACTGCTATTTTCTACTTAAATGCAACTTGAGCCCGCGATTATTGACATCATGCATGACCTGTTCGTACATAATCACTTCCTTAGCCGGCTCTCTCCTGGTCCTTTTCTTTATTGAAGATGCAGCGAATCGATCGTGTACGCACATCAGCAGTCCTTTTCTTTCCCAGTTGTCATAGAGTTGTTATATCCACAAGTCACGTCATTCTAATCTAAATTAAATGGCCTTTTCACTGTTGCGTACACGTGAAAACCACATGTGGAAGATGACTGGCCAATGACAATCCCAGCCAGTAGACGTGTTGCAATTTTCTTGCCGATGGATTTAGATAACTCAATTTTTTTCCTGATGGCAAAAGCAATGGTGTTACAAAGTACTTTTAGTATTTTTACTGAATGAGATACGACATGGGATATATATATAATAAAGCATTGTTATGTTGGATTTTTTTGACAATACAAAGCGTCTATGACATTGAAGTAATAGTTTTCTTTTAGAAAGTCCTATTCAAGTAATCGTTCAAAATGTTTTAATACTAAAGTTATCACTATATGCAATTTATGAAATTTTTGGATGTGGATTTTTTTTTTCTGTGCAACTCATACTTAATTACTGGACAATAAATTTATAAGTCAGAGGTTGCTTATTGGGCCGACCCGTTGAAATTAGAAAGGACCAATAATATTTCTTTCTCATTTTTAGAACCACTGAAAATTGATGATTTCATTGCATCAGCAACTCCAGAACTCCATGGAGAGGCGTGATTGTCGACATTGTGTAGCCCTCAGTCGCCCCAATGTTTGACTTGATCACACGCCCGCTTTCGATGCGCCCGAGGGTTGCCGCGTATGACTTTGAATTTTCGTAAATCTTTTATTAGATTTTACACCAAGTGGGGCTATAAGAAAATCCAGAAAAAAGTAACTACAAAACAGAAGAAGTGAAATAAGGGACAAACAATGTGACGTTAATCAATTAATTCATTGCATCCGGTCAGACCTGCCGCAATTTAGTGCTGCATTTTATGTAATTAAATACTGAATTATTAAGAGGTCGAAAATGATTGCTGACTAAGCAAGCCACCTACTTTTCATTTGTTCTATTGATTTAATCTAATTTATCGAATAAAGTCACTCATGAATGTTGTTGTGGGATGATAATGCTGGTTAAACAAAGACTATTTGTTGCTATTTCTCTAAAGTAGGATTTCTTGGACTCATTAAGGAAAAAACAAATGATGTGCATATCATCTGCTCATCGCATACCCCAGAAAAAAAGACAAAAATAAAAATAAAAGAAAACCTGTCAATTGATGGTTGTGCGACTGAACAAGATTGTCACATGGTCGATTTCACGAAAAAGGGATGATTATTGATGTCTCTCCGTTTCCTACATCCATCGATCTCACGTCTAATGACTGCTTATATTGGAAAAACGAAAAAAAAAAAAATCCGACACTTTTACTTAGGAAGACTATTAAGAGGGAATCTTAATTTGAATTCAATTGCACTCATAAATACTCCTCCACACAATATCAATTCTCCAATTGAACCACAAGTCTACCATCGGCCCATTTGTTACACCACAATGCCCACCGCCTAGGAAACTAGATTGGCTATGAAGGGCATAGATGATAAAATTTCTGGTCAAAAATTTATTTTAAAAAAAAAAATCGATTTTTCTATCTTTATTTATGGATGAGTTTCCAAATAATTTTTTTTTTTTTGGTAACTTAGGAACCGCCGATGCCCGGCGACGGGCGGCGTAAACCCGGGGCAACGCGAGGAGACCCACCTCCCCTGGACCACGGGTGAGTTGCGCAAGCGACCATGGGGATTTGAACTCGCCCCCTTCCAGTAGAGGGATTGAGCGCAAATCATGCGACCACTAATGGGGTGGGTGTTTTTAAGCAAAAATTCGCATTTAATAATAACGCAAAATTTTTGTTCTGGGAATAGAAACACAAAATTTCTCCCTCTCAAGGGGTGCGGAGGCGACGGACAATGATTAGAGGCTAGGGTAACGACCGGCAACGGTGGGTGACAGCCAACGGACAATGGGTGGGTGGCCGATTAGTAAAGAGGATGGATGCTGAGAAGAAATTTTATTTCTTATTATAGAGAAGTAAAAATTTTTTATTTTTGATTTCTATTCTAAACCTATTTCTAGAGTAGAAATATATTTCAAAAATAGAAAAATGAAATAATTTTACCTAACGAATTTCTATTCCAAAAACAAGTCTGGAATGGAAAAATTATTTATGCAATAAAAATTTTGGTTTGTCATGCACCCTCTAAATTCGTTTCTTGAAATATTCACCAAAGATTGAAACAAATTGGAAGCCATACTGATCTATGAGAAGGAGGTTGTTAAGAGGGAGGTCAAATTTGAGCTTGTCAACATATTCAGTTAAATTCACATCCACTCAAGAAATTAAATTAATAAGCTATGGATTTATTAAGATACAATAACTATTCCACCCATATCAATATATAAGACTTTTTTAACATTATTTATATGCATATTTCGACATCAGAGCACTAGTGAACATAGAAGACCACGCTGCACATTTCCAGGTAATTACGTGGTGTGCGGAGGAGTAGGGACGGCTGCATCTATTGTAAATTAGTCGAGTGTCCAAGCACGCACATTGTTTATAAGTAAATAATAAAAGGGCAACATGTCCTCGAATTATAAAAGCCACAAATAGTCTTGAGTGCGCCTGCACAACCTTCTCGTCGGTGGGTCCCGGAATCCGAACGCATCTTGTGGAGGATGATGCATGTTGAGTATTGACTTCAGACGGCTCCCAGTTTTAACTCCGAATACAACCGCAGGCAGACCGGATGAAGCAGTGACCGGTGGTGCGGTTGCTCTGCCTCTTTATATAACAGCGTTGGGACGTCGAGACTCGTTCATGTTTTGTTCAAGGACAAAGAATTCATAATTGCTCTCTCTCTCTCTCTCTCTCTGTTCTTTCTCTTGCATTTGACCGATTAGATCGAGACTCTCCGCATTTGGACGCTCTAAGAGCTGCCTAGAACCGTGAATCCGACGTCGGAGCTCGAGTTTTGAGCCCAAAACCATGAGATACTCGATTCTCTTGCTCACCGAGTCGCTGACCAAGCGAAAAGCCAGAGTGTGGATGAAGCAAGCAGGGCGCGGTTCGATCCGAGGTAGCTAGGGAGATATATACTCGGTGATTTTATTGATTGAGGACACTGTTTTGTATCAGAATTCTGTTGATTTAGTTGGCCAAAAAAAAAAAAAAAAATCCTTGTTGTTGTAGCATGGGAACTACTGCTTTACGGCAGTTGCTACAGAATTTGTGTCGCGATTCGCACTGGACGTACGCGGTGTTCTGGAAGATCAGGCGTCAAGTCCCCACGTAAGCCGATCCCTTACCCTGTCTTTATGTGATTGCTGTTGGTCTGATGGATATTTCTCTGATTCTCAGCAGTTAAGTCCTGGGCTGGAAATAAAACAATTTTGGTTTTATAAGTGGTCTGCGCTGTTTAATTTTGTCTTACTGGATGATTGTTGATGGCATTTCTGGCAAAAAAGTAAAAATAAAAATTAAAAAATGGCCTTGATCTAGATATTTGATGATGAAAGACGTGTTAAGCATCTCCGGGGATTTGCTCGTGTTCTGTCTGCCCCTGTCATGGGACTTGTCCCTTTTTATCAACATGAAGCAGAATTGCATCGCGATATGTGTCGTGTATCAGTCTGTCTAACGTTTGTCTTGACAGTCTCGGGACAAAGACTGCGCTTCATTGTGCAAATCACTTTCAAAGGAGAAACTTCCCGTCTTTTGACGACGTTCTGTGCACGATTTATTTTCAGGGTTTTAACATGGGAAGATGGGTATTTCGACCATTCAAAGGCTAGAAGAAACGTAGAGAATTGTTTAGATGAACTATACTGGAATAGATCAGGCGAGCTATTCTCTTTTGTTGATGAAAATGGCGTACGGAATGAAAGTGCAAGCCGATTCCCCTTAGGAGTTGTGGAAGCCAATATCTCATTTCTTCACTACTCACTGGGAGAAGGGTAATATGTCAGTCTTAACTTCGTGTTAAGTTTCTCCTGCTGCTCCATTTGTGTTCTGCGGAATCCTTGTTAATTAATTTTTTTTTCGGGGCTTTTAACTGGTGTTTTTAACGAAAGTCCTGAAAATCCAGAAAAAGAATAATGATATGTGAGCAAAATATTTTGTGTTTAATTGGTGGAGAATAGACCTGCAGAACAAGAATTTCCTTCTTACATGATCCCAATAGCAGTGTCTTGATGTTATTCACTTTACATGCATTAGGCTTGTAGGTGAAGTGGCGCTCACAGGCAACTACTGTTGGATTTCTTCTGATGATATTTTGGCTTCTCAGTCCAACTTGGAGACTCCATTAGAGGTCAGTTCTGATGAGTTTTTCATTCATAGTATTAGCTGCCAAAGGAGTTTCTACAGTTTTTTTGGGTATGTGGCAGCTCTAAATTACGTCGTGTCTTTGCAGCTTCCTGAAGAATGGCTACCACAGATTTTTGCTGGTGTGAAGGTAATGAATACCTTGACTTTATTATGATAGTTATGCCAATATGATAGGTATTACAACCAAGTATAGTAGGGTAGTTTTATCATGACAGTCCCAATAATACCATGTGTTTATAGGCATATGGATTTGCTGGCAACCATGTGCTTCGAGGAATGGTTGGAATATGTGCAAGTTGGTTTTCAAGTAAAAGTTACTTCATATGTTAACTTGCGGCAGTAGTTTCTTGTATTAGTAACCCTACTGATCTTGTTTACTATGCTTATGCAGACTATTCTCCTGTTACCTGCTCTTCCACACGGGGTCTTGCAACTAGGCTCCTTTGAAGCGGTCTGTTTTCATCCTCTTTCCTTCTATAGCTGGAGGAGTTTTAACTTGTCTCATATTCTATCCTGTTGACTTTAGGTTGCTGAGGACATAGCGACTGTTGCTGATCTCACAGAGAGATTAGTCTCACTTCAACCTGATTTTAGCCATTCTCTAAGTTCCATTATGAACCATGGCCGGCAGGATCATTCAATCCCATTCTGCGTTGTAGATGATGTGGATGAGTCATTGAACATAACTGGCAGCCTGGCTTTTAAAACAAAATCTGAAGGGTTATGTGGCAATTTTGAGGCGAATTGCAGCATGCTAAGTCTTGTACAAGTTCGGCCTCTGTCAGAAATTCAAGAAGATGAATGGGAAAATATAACTTGTGTCTTGGCAGCCAGTCCTTCCAAAGTGTCAACTCCCCCAATTGGATCTGCGAACCAGTCAGAAAGGATGGACAATGATGATTTTGGATTCTCTTGTGCAGAGGAAAAATTGCATGCCTTCGACAAATGTTACATCTCAGGCGGTTTAGGTGACTTTTGTGATGGCATGGAGGACTACTTCACTGCTAGCGACTTTGCGAGCCTACCATTTGGAGACAATGATGTTGAGAATATAAAGAATGAGAACATAGTCAACATGTCTAACTGCTCCATGAACTTTGAACTAGATGAAGCTCCTGAACCAACTTTATTGTGGCCAAGTGAATTTTCAGTGGATTCGTTTTTTCCAGATATGCGTGTGATTCCAAGCTCTTGTTTGACTGAGAATCAAGATATTCTTGATGGCAACAAGCCGTTTGCTGGGGAATCTAGGAGATACCCTCCCAAGGATGAAGACGAGCATCTCTTTGGATCTTTAGTCAGCAACTTATATGACTATCCTGATGGTAATTCACCAAATAAATCCAACATCATCACATCTTCAACCGGTCAACCGCAGCAAATTTTTACTTCTTTGAGAACAAAAAGGAAGTCTGAAGAAAGCTGCCTCAGTGGAGATTTTGCAAGCCACATAACTCCAGCTGCATTCATCTCTAGGAATATGCGTAAAGAAACTTCCAGTGATTCCTTAACTTCAGATAAAAGCATGCTGAGTACAGTCACTGATAAAGAGCAGCGGAAGAGAGGATCCCTTCATGAACGGGCCAAGGGGAAGAAGAAGACAATCAACGGTAGCAAAAGAAAGGGAAGACCAGGTGATAACCAGAGGCCAAGACCAAGGGATAGACAGTTGATTCAGGACAGAGTAAACGAACTTAGGGACCTCGTCCCAAATGGTTCAAAGGTCCGTACCGTTTTTGTAGTTGGTGCCACCATGTCATTTTCCTGTCCTTGCTCCCTAAGCTCACTAGTTACTTCTATGTAAATTGTGATTTCAGTGCAGCATAGATGCCCTTCTAGATCAAACAATCAAGCACATGCAGTTCTTAAGAGGTGCAACCAATCGGGCAGAGAAGTTGAAGAAGTGGGTGCCTCCAGTGGTATATAACTCGTCCTCTATAATTGCATTCATTCCTTCTCCGATGTTCATTGCAGTGACCCCATCTTTCACATACTGCGGAAGCATTACATTGCATAAGCTTGCAGAGACTATTTATTGGCTTTTAAAAGATACAGAGACCTTGGAAGATTAAGATTTTTCATTTTGTACCTTAATTATTTTCCAACACCCGACTCTATTCCCCTTCATTTGGGCAGGCCTTCTTTTATTGGCTCTCATCAATGACTTAAAGGAGTTTTAGCTGATTACATACTTGTCAATTCCCGTCGAGTATAAAGCAAAGCATAACCAGAAGTTGTAGTGTATGAGTGTGTATTAACTGAAGCATCACAGCTTAATCCTGTTTACAGCAGTAAAACATACAATTTTAACTATTGTCAGCCCCGTATTTGCAGTTTCCGGGTTTTAGTTAGTTGACTGTGATTTCATGAATGTGAGTCAGGGACCAGAAATATTTTTGAGAAGTGCAGGAACTTAATAGACAATCAAAGTCAAAAAACGAATGATATAGGGAAAACTGAAGTAGCCTCGTGGGGGAAGAGAAGAGAGAGAGAGAGAGAGAGAGAGAGAGATTTGTGGCTGTGCTCAGGGTGGTTTTTATGGAGAGGGGGCAGAGAGTGATGCTTCAGCTGTGGGTAGAGAGAGAGAGAGAGAGAGAGAGAATTATTATTTTGTGGCTGTGCTCAGGGTGGTTTTTATGGAGAGGGGGCAACTGCAAATTATATTTGCAGTTGCAGAGAGTGATGCTTCAGCTGTGGGTCTCATGGCTGGCTGCAGGGCCCTTGGAGCAGGCAGATAGAGTAAGGTCTTGAGATGTCATTTGATCACGTGCCTAGCATTGATATGATTTCACAAACATTTAACACACTGTCCAATATACTTGGCTGTTGTTTCCATGAAAAAGGACTGCTGAGTGATGAGCAGAATTCATAGAGATGCCACCACCAATTTGATTATCCTTATGGCATATGTTCTCAGTGATGGAGATTATAGTTGTGGGCCTTGCGTAAAGAGATTGTTTGACTAAATGTTACAATAAAACATCTTGGGCATCAAATTTTGGCTTTCTTCGTTTCAGCCCTCCTTAATATATTTAAATGTAATTTTGGTCTTTCCTTCCTCTCATGCATTTCTTCATTCAATTAGTTCTCAATTGACTTTGTACAAGATTCTTAATTGTTTAAAATAAATCCTAGTATTTTCTGATTGCATCACATTACTATAATGCAGTCCAACTGAATGAACTTTTAGAGATTTTTTCTGCATCGTCGAGGACTTCCGATTTATTTCAAATGTACAGTTTGCCCAAGTCATGATTGATTGTAATCAGTATCAAGACCCTTTCCTCAGAGGAGATTGACGAGCTGGGAGTGAACTTTCCCCAGCCTATATATATAAGTAAATTTTGCTAGACTAGACATGTGCTGCTTGGTAAATGTTAAGTATGATTTGCACAAATGATAAGTAAATAGTTTCAATTCTAGACTTTGCATGTTAAGATGAAAGCTTTGCAGTACATGATCGTCACTGTTCCTCAAAAGTTAAAACGCTTTAGTGTAGACCTCTGGAACTTTTTTAGCTCAAAGACTTTAATAACTTTTGTGTGGCCGAGAATTGAAGTTTTAAAACCCTTTGTTTTTTTCATGTACTATTAAATCAATAAGGTTACATTTAGACCTTCCTGCTGATGGTTCTTCCATGATAAACCTCAAACCAGATTGCTAATGAGACTTTGTGAAAGCATCTTAAGAATATTTACTTCTTCCGTGAATAGCCAATAAGTTTATACCTTGGATTGAAGTTCAATTCAACATTTGAAAGGAAAATTTTCGTATGATTTCTTTATTTCTTTTGCATTTTTTCTAATCAATGTTATGTGTGGTTTCTTAGAGAGTACTTTGTGTACCTACAGCTGCAAGATACCTTGTGAGGGATGTCATTAGTCCCTTATTGATTAGAATGATTATGCAACACATCACATGTAGCCGACTCCATTAGTACCTCTTTAATGATTAAAAATAGTATCTTCACAACTGGATGAAGTGTCATGCTAATGACAGTCTGAGGGAACCTCAAACAAGTTAGGTTGAACACAACCCATGGATCCACGTGTTCTCTGTCTGACTTAGATGAAGATAAACTAGCACTGTAATCTTAAAAAAGCTCTTTTGGTAGTTTTGCTTAAATTCCCTGTTGATTTGCATCAAATTTACCAGATAATCTACATTTTACAGGAAATTATGTGGACGTGAGTTGACATTTTTGAATGGTTATGTCACACAGGACTCCGGACGGAACAGATGGAGAGCACTTGAAATCGACACTGATTCCCGGGGTGGAGCTAGTTGGGCTCTTGAAATAGGAGGTGAACTCCAGGTATGCCCTATAGTGGTGGAAGACCTGGAAGACCCAGGACTAATGCTTATTGAGGTATGTACTTTTTTCTTCGTTGCTCATCAGCTTTCTCTCCTTATAGACCGAGTTACACCTGGTTATAACTCCACAAACTCTTTCTTGTCGCAGATGCTATGCAATGAGCAAGGGCTCTTTCTGGACATTGCTCAGGTGCTTCAACGCCTAGAATTGACCATCCTAAAGGGTGTTACAGAGAAAGATTCCGGCAATACCTGGGCCTGCTTCATTGTTGAGGTAGTCAATTATACTACTGATGCTGATACGGGGATTCAATGACATAATATCTGTGATTGTACTAAATCGATCTTTTTGTTTTTTCCTGGACCAGGCCTCCAAGGATTTCCAGAGAATAGACATATTCTGGCCTTTGATGCAGCTTCTGCAGCAACGAAGGAATACCATTCCAACATGACTAAATGGCTGTTGGGTGATTTTCTCACTATCAAATAGGCTGTTTTGGTCTAGTGGTTCTAGGATGCCATTCTTGCAAGGAGAGTTTCTTTTAGCGTTCCTGCGAGTTATGATCAAATGTTGATTAGAATCTAGCTAGTGATATCAGGTGAACAGATGGGCTTGAAATGCTGCAGTGATCTGTTGAGTGGGTAATTAATTCTTTTTAATTCTCTTTCGAAAACATCCTGCTTAACTCTGATTCTTCACTCTGGAAAAGGTTTGACCAGGTCTGGCTTGAATGCAGAGTAACATCATACTATACAATTCAATTGGAGGAGACTGGACATATGAAACGCAAGAGAATTGCTCTTCATGGATAATAGGACTTGTAAAAATTGACTTTAGCATTCTAAAATTTCATCTAATTTTGTCTCTCTCTCTCTCTCTCTCTCTCTCTCTCTCTAAGAACCTGCAGACTTTGCAGACTTTTCTGTCAATTCACTATGTAGTTCAGAGAATTATATCAATTTGCCCTTGTCTTGCTGTGTTGGCGACAGTCGAGGGAGTAACATTCACGAACGGACCATCAATCAATCAATCCATATGCAATCACTAAAAGTTGAATTCCACAAGCAACATTCTCTATCCAATACCTCTCAATCATCCATTAACTATACTAAATCCATCTACCTGCAAACTTGTTTTTCTGGGGCAACAATGTTGATGTGCCAACTGCCCGGAAATTCTCCTGATTTTCGTGATCGCTACAAATGGCGGGTCTCCACAAATCCAGTCAAACAGGTTTGAAGCATATGTAATTTGCCGGTAGAAGACAAGTAGGTAGACTACAAACGCGACCCCTTCCACACTGGAAAGTTGCAGGTTTCTTGCTGTAATGGCGTGTCCTAAGGAGTGGTGATTGGCCTTGGACCCATTCTAAGTTGATTATGGAATGTGCTGGATACTTATGACCAGTCTTCTTCCTGAAATTGGGCCCCAAAAAATAGAAATGTCTTTTTTCTTCTGACAGTTTTATGTATGTGTTTGAGATGACTCTCACTCTCATCTTTTTGCTTCAGATTATAAGGCTAACTTTTATTTAACATATATCAGCCTAAAGTATGCAAAAATATATCAACATTTAAAGACAACTATCTTATTATTATAAAATTAGAGTAGGTTTAGACATAATGAGATTGAAATTTGTACTTTCTGTTAGCATATTCTACTCAAGAGAGAGAGAGAGAGAGAGAGAGAGAGATGGGCTCGTTATACGTATCTGAAGAGATCCTGGGCCAAGTTGGCGGTAAGGGGTGGGATGGGTGGCATCTCAACGATAGGCAGGTGGCATCGGTAGCTGCAGCAAAGGCGAGGGCCGGCGGTGGCAGAAGAGTGAAAGAGTTGAGTGAGGTGTTGGTGTTGGGGTTTTACGGAACATGTATAGGCTAAATAAACATAAACACAACGGAAGTAAAGATAAAATTCTACTATACATGTTCTTCCAAAGGTATTGTTCGTGCGTTTTAATTAAAAATCAAAATATCAAAGGGGGTTTTACGGATTACCTTTCGAAGTGCGCTTTAAACGACTTGATTCAAATGTTCTTCAGTTTAAGCCCCACAAATGTCGAGCCTCTAGTTTAGACACACTACTAATGCACCTTGAGTGAAAAAGAGCTCACAGGTAATCATCACTGTAATTGTGCTAGCAATCTTGTGGAGGCAATCCTCTGCACATGGTTAGCAACCATTTGCTAACCATATAGTTCTTTCTCTCTTTCTCTCTTTTTCTTAACGTAACCCACTCACCCTCTCTTTGCTCTATTTATAATGTCTTGGTGAAGTCAACATTTAACTTCCTTTAGAAGCTAGTCTTTAACCTCTCAAAGAAGTTATTGACTTCTTCCAGAGGCTGGTTTTTAACTTCTCAAATAAGTTATTGACCACTTCCTCCAGAAGCTAATCTATAACTTCTCAAATAAGTTAAGGGGTGCATGACAACTGCCTATTTCTATTCAAAAACAAAATTTCTATTTCAGACTTGTTTCTGGAATAGAAATCCGTTTGATAAACGTATTCCGTTTTTCTAATTCTAGAATAGATTTATATTCCAGAAATATGTTTGGAATAGAAATTAGCAATAGAAATTTTCTATTTCTCTATTTCTAGAATAGAAATGAGAAATAAAAAATTTTCTCATCGTTCGTCAACCGATCCTTCATTTGTTGCCGCCAACCACCGTTTGTCGGTTGTCGACCGCCCGCCGGTCGTCACCCCTGTCGGTCGCCAGCCGCTGCCGCCACCACCGCTAGTCACCGGTCGCCAGCAGCTGCTACCGCCGGTTGCGGTCGGGCCGCTACCAGGTCGTCGGGCTGCCGCCACCGCCACCGATCGTCGGTCGCCGCTATCCGTCAGTCCACCGCCGTCCGTCACCGCTATCCGCCAATCCGCCACCGTCCGAAAGGAAGAAATTTGTGTCGTTATCAAATAAATTTCTATTTTTAGAGTAGAAATTTTGTGTCGTTATCAAACGAATTTCTATTTTTAGAGTAGAAATTTTGTGTCGTTATCAAACGGTTATTTTTGCTTAGAAACTATTTCTAGAACAGAATGGTTGTCATGCGCACCCTTATTGACTACTTCCTCCAAAAGTTGGGTAAGCAAAAGTACAACTCTCGTGAGTGAGCTGTGTCCGATTGAGTGAATTGGTTATAGTGTATGACATTTCTAGGTTCATCACTAAGTTGGTAGTAAGACTTGCACTAACACATTAGTACTCCCAAGAGAATTGATTGTCCTGATCAATCTCTAGGTCCTACAAACCATATTTGACATCTAATAATTTGTTATGACTACCCAGACAATGTGAATGCTTTAAGAACATAATGAATTTGTCAACTCTAGTTACAGTGTAATTCAATTCATCTATCTTACTATGTCCTGATTGAACAAAGACCATGGAATATTTTATCAAGTCACCAATTCAATCATATGCACAAACCTAATTGACATGCATTTTATACGAGACATAAACAATTTATTCTCAATTACAATCTCAGCCAAGGATTTCAATGCAGTGTCACAATTAGATCGTATAGGACATCATTACTGTACCTTGCATGTAACAAGGAGACAAATTCTATGTTGTGCACACGTGTAACTTCGTATGTGAATGAGTTATGACCATTAGTTACAGAGACAGATCAATGAGCCGCCAATATGCGTACCTGTGAACCATAGCCGTCCAACATACAAGTTAACATTGTGCCTCAGGTCTAAGGATTATTTACACAAGATGAGAGTAAGAACAATTAGTCATTGACCCCGCTAAAAGCTTCTATGTTGTCAATTGTTCAATGTGTATCACGTTCAGTGAACTTGTCTACTACAAGCACCTGTGCTCTAACTCAGACATCATAATACCTAATGACTCATGATTCGTCATTACCTTAAGCTGCATTTATAATAATGATTATCATTCAAAAGCGCATTATTATAATTCTGCTACAAGCACCTGTGTTCTCGATCATGGTAACTTGTCAATCTTAAATTTTTTATTCATTCAATATGCTGCATTTAGAATAATGATTATCATTCATCTTTTACAATAACAATTGGAGCCAAAATGGAACTATATAACATTATAAGTTGTGTGCAGTCGGGTGCATGTCTGATGCATGCAATAATCTTCTCAGTGGTGAAATTGGCGCTATGATCAACTTATATGATTCCATTTACATGAGATGTAGTGTTATTTATGAAACATAGAGGATTCAGACAGTTCAATGCTAGGAATAAAATGTTCGAAAACGAGTTTATCTATTTTCCCCTTAATCTACCAATCCATCAACATATATATCAATTCATTATTCACTACATTCATGAAGTAGTTCTTGACTCTTTTTTTTTTTTTGGTAGTTAGTTCTTGACTTATTTCAAGCCCCTTTTTTATTATTAGAATGCTCCCAACAAATGAAATCGGACTTCTTTGCTCATCACGCGATAGATCTCTTCCGCAAGCTTCCATGTATGTCAATATACTTTCATAAGAACGATTAGATACCATTTATGTTGTCTAAAACAAAGTAGAAATAATACATGAATCCATCGTGAAGGGTATGAAATTTTGGAAAAGTTTGCAGCTATGATTTAGCATACTCATAGCGCTAAAGCCAAAAAGATAAAGTAATGCCATCTTTGGTGGACAAGCCTTTGAGAGAGCTATCATGGTTGAAATACCCTTAAATTAACCTTTACTTTCGGTTTCCTTTGGACCCTAAAGTCATCGATTGAGATATGCCGTAACATCAAAGTAGGGTCATGATAAATTATACTATCACACGAGGTGTGATCTTGGAAGAACTCACGACAATGACCGAGTGAAATCATATGATTGATTCCAAAGGATAAAGTGATGACATCCTTAGAGTTACATGCCGTGAGAAAAAATTTCATGGTGAAGCACTTCTAAATCTCACCTTTACGCTCATCACACACCAATTGAGCATTGAGGTCGAATCGGGACACATCGTAAACTACATTATACTGGATATTACGTACTAAGTAGGAAAATTGAGCAGATATATAGGTAATCCTAGTCAAGAGCTTTAGTGTTAGGTTATCTGAAAAGAACAAAAAATTATGTTATACAATATGACAAATATCTACCTGTTTTGCAAGGGTATCGTAATGCCTACTAGATTTCGAATTCTAATCAATTGAAATTGACTAGCGAATATGGGTTCACACTATGAGGTGTTGTAGAATTGTGGAAATTCTCCAAGCAAACTTTAATAATACACTCCATGATGGAATCTAAGTTTATTGCTTTGGATAAAGCTGCTAAAGAAGTAGAGTAGCTTTGACACTTCTTAGAGAATATTCCATTTGGCCAAAACTTGTGTTCGCGGTATGCATTTATTGTCACAAGCAAGCAACAATTGTAAAGGCACAAAATGTGATATACAACAATAAGCATAGACACATTTGTCATAGACATAATAACATAAGGTAGTTGCTCTCGAATGAATTATTTAGACTTTGTGAAATCAAAGTAAAATATTATGAATCCACTGACAAAAGATTTGTCGAGAGAGCAGGTGCACTACGCATCTAGTTGGAGTTAAAAGCCTTAACTCAATGAAGAGGTTCCAAAGTAGAAACCTAACCTGGCGATTGGAAATTTCATGGACTAGGTTTAATAGGACAACGCAAATTTTGAAAACTCTAGTTTGAGCTCTCTCCCATTTTTATGATGCGACGGTACTTTCTATAGCATTTTAAGGGTATGATATACATTTAATGAGTCTCGTAACTTGTAATAAAATATCCTAGTATGGTATATGGTAAACACTTTTGATAGAAATGCCCCTATATGCGTGAAGCTAGTCGACTCAATGAAAATCTTTAAAGGCTAGATTTTCTTAAGTATGCATGAATCCCACGAGGTTCAAGGCCAAAAGAATTAACACAAAGGAGAATCAATCTTAAATCAAAAAGACTCTATGTGAGGTCTATTGCATGGACTTACACAATTAATTGGTGATTTAAGGCTAAGTCCATTGACTAGTCAAGTAAGTCTAATAGCCTTTCACTAAAGAAAGTTCAAAGTGAAAGTAATCTAACTTGATATAGTGTACTTTCGTAGGCATATTTAGAATTCTTTGAGTTAAAAATTGTTTTGTTGACTCATTAATATGGGGGGGGATTAATGTAATTATGGGTTATCAACAAAAGTGAGCAAAACGAGAAATGTCCCTTCAGTTCATGTATTTATTAAGTTAATGTATCTCTTATGTTTATGTCTATTCAAACTATATAAATAGAAATGATCTATTCTTTCTTCAGGAGACAAAAAGAAGATTAGAAAAAGCATCTTTTCTATTCAATTGTTTCTAAGTGTGTCGGTTTTAAGAAAGGTTCGCTTGAGTCTCATTTTGCATAATGCTAATCCAAATGGGTTCAAGATATTGTATCTTAGAAGGATTAGTTGCTAATCTGCTTAGTATTATTGATCATAACTAGTTGCTTTAAGAAGATTTGGTAATATGCAACTCACCGCCTATTTAATTTTATTACAATTTGTTTAGTTTTCACCACTTGAGGTAGGGCAAAGTCAATTGACTGTAGTGGCCAACCAATGCAACTTCGGGCGAGAGTCCACGGATGATCCACACGCGTCTCTACCTCATCATCGAGTGATGGAACTCTCACGCTCAAAGTCTTTCCTTATTATTCAAAGTCCTTTTATAGCATTCAAAGAACAAGACATAATCAAGGAATCTCTCTCTCTCTCTCTCTCTCTCTCTCTCGATATGTAGAGCTTTCCCCTACCGCCATGGTAGTCTTTATTTTGTTAACCCTAAATCGTCAATTCCCCTAATTTCGCATTGTTGGTGAAATTCTACAACCCTAATCCGTTTCTTTTCATCAAAGCCCTCATCAATGGCTTTCGGTCGTTCCCTCTCTCACTCTTAATCTCGAGCTCATACAATTGACTTTCCCTACCGGTCCCTTCCCATCAAGTTTATCCAGACGTATCGGTTGCATCCCTTCAGCCTCTTCTTCTCGAGCTCCAACAATTGTTTCCCCTGCTAATTGATTCTAAACGCCTGGTTCTCTTACAATTTTCAATATGCCGAACTTTCCTCAGAGCAACCCACGTCAGCTTATTCCAATCGACCTTACCCAATTTCTCTGCATGTCCTTCGAAACTAGCTATCTGGGTAAGCTTTGACTTGACCTCCATCATTATTACTTTTACGCTGTGCTCTAGAGTTCGCAAGCTATGGATCCCTTCAACCAAGAAGACAATCCTCACCTAACTGCTCTTTGTCAACAATTGGGTCACCTCTGGTCCCCTAAGGAAGTAGAAGACTGGGATGAGATGCCGCCGATGGAAAAAGTGGAAGAGTGTAAATTGATGCTTGTAGGTAAAATCCTATCTAATCCCTCCATAAACTTTCATGCTTTTTAGAATACTTTAAAGAGAGCGTGGCGAACAGAACAAGTCGATATTACTCAGCGTGATGCAGGTATTTACGTAGCTAAATTTAAATTAGTTGAAGAAAAACAGAGGGTACAACAAGGTGGGCCATGGCTGTTCTCCAGCCATTTGGTTATCTTTAAACCATGGCTACCTAATACGCCTCTACATTGCTATGATTTTTCCACCTGTGCATTCTAGATTCAAGTCTATGGCTTGCCGTTAGAGTGATGCTTTGACTATATGATTTCCAAAGCTGTTAAACACATTGGTAAAGTGCTTGATGTAAAGCTAGAAACTAAAGATGGAATGACAATGAAACTGGCAGAGCTCGTGTGGAAATTATATTAGACGAACTCTTGAAAACATGTCAACTCATACGTATAGCTAGGAAAGCAATATGGCTAGATTTCAAATATGAACGCCTACCATACTTTTGTTACTCTTGTGGAAAATTAGGCCATTACGCAATGTATTGCAAGTAATTTCCTTTCACAGAAGCTAAGATGGAAGGCAAAGAAAAGATGGCTTACGGTCAGTGGCTGAAGGTAGAAGTTAAAGAATTTAGTCCTTACTGGAGAACCTTCTATGAGGCACAGGAACAACCTGTTGAAGAAGTAATTCCCGAGACCCCCCTCCCTCTCGTATACTTCCAGCATTACCTCCTTGCCATGAGAAACATAATGAAGATTTGTAGCAACCTTTTCTAAAACTCAACAATGCAGCGAGGCAGCCAAATAATCGATCTACATTTCAAATACTTGCACAAGGAAAGGATACTCAGATTGCAAAACAGATTAGCTTTCCAATGGAAACTGAAAAATTGAAACTATCGGTAACATAAAACTTTCCTCTTGTTGACTCCGTTAAACTTCAGCTTCATGACGGCTCTTTTCCTACTTTTACTTCCAAGAGTGAGGTGATCCCTGTCACTATCGAGATGGAGAAGCACCATCACCAAGAGTCAGTTATGGCAACAACCACACACAGAAAATTGAAGAACACGAGATTATCAACAAGAGTAGGAGCTGCCAAGAAAATCAAAAGATACAGTCCTTATGACTCTCGCACCACCATAGCAGAAGACATTGATGAAACATGACTTTTTGAAACCCTGATTTTACTGGATGAAGAAGCTATCAAAAGGGCGGAGGCGGTTGGCCCTCAACAACCGCCAATGGACAAATGAAACTAATAAGCTGGAACTGTTAGGGTCTGGGCTCTCCCCTAACAGTTCGAGCTCTTAAGGCCCTTGCGGCCAAAGAAAGGCCTAATATGGTATTTTTAATGGAAACCAAGAATCGGGAGGCTATGCTTACTCAAATTCAGCAAAGCCTCAAATCCCGGCACTCTTTTGTCATCAACCAGCAGGGTTAGCAGGGGGATTGGCACTCTTTTGGCAAGATTATATCAAGGTAACTATGACAAAATCTACTCTAGATTTTTTTGACATGATATGTTTAGAAGATAGCGGCGGTATTTCCATGCGATTGACTTGCATCCATGCACTTGCGGTTTATCAACTCTGCCAATATTTCTAGACAGAACTAAGATAGATTGCTATTTCCAATACTCTACCATGGATATGTGGTGGTGATCTCAATGAGGTCTTATACCATTGGGAGAAAGCAGACAAACGATTACTGGAACCACACAAAATGTAGTCAAGATAGGTTATACAAGACTGCTCCCTGATGGACATAGAAAGCAAAGACTGTGCTT
The DNA here is from genome assembly GCF_016545825.1 of Eucalyptus grandis. Taxonomy (NCBI): domain Eukaryota; kingdom Viridiplantae; phylum Streptophyta; class Magnoliopsida; order Myrtales; family Myrtaceae; genus Eucalyptus; species Eucalyptus grandis. The sequence goes on from NC_052612.1 coordinate 22,939,965, forward strand.
TCACATGGACAAACAACCGGGAGGGGGATGATCTTGTCAAAGAATGATTAGATAGAATATTGTGTAATCTAGACTAGCGTCTAGCATTCCCTGAGGCGGAAGTTTTAGCCTTACCAGTAGTGGGCTCGGATCACAATCCATTATCGTTATCTATGGAAGCTTTAAAGGGACGACGCCACAAATCCTTTACTTTCAAAGCATTCTGGCTTCAGGACAAAGAGTGCAGTGAGATAATAGCTAACTCATGGCAATCAAGCCAGACAACAAAATTCAACCAGCCTTATAGAATAGAGAAGGTTTCTAAGGCCCTCATCAAATGGAGTCAACAGAAGTTTTCCAAAGCTCACAATCAAATAGCAAGCTTGCAACAACAACTCCAGTCTTATATAAATCAACCACATAGCCGGTATGACAAGCAGATTATCAACAATACTAAGGCTGAGAATCAAAGATTATGGCAGCAAGAGGAACAATTTTGGGCTATGCAATCAAGGATAAATTGGCTGAAGTGGGGGGGGTAGAAATACCAAATTCTTCCATGCAACGACAGTCCAACAAAGACAACAAAACAGAATTTGAGTGTTAAAAAATGGTGAACATACGTGGGTTAGGGAAGAACACCAACTAAAGGAGATGACGCAACAATTTTTTTCCAACCTCTACAAATCAAGTGGACAACGAGAGTATAAGCCAATCCTCGAACAATGTCCGAGAGTAGTTACACCAAAAATGAATAATATATTAACTGTGGAAGTAACTCTAGAAGAAGTCCATACGGCAACATTCTAGCCGGGGACAACTAAAGCACCAGGGCCTGATAGTACGAATGGATTGTTTTATCAAATCCACTGGGAGATATTATGGGATGGAATTTTCCTATCAATATAGGATTTCTTTAAAACAGGGGCTATGCTCGATGATCGCAATAAGACCATCATCTCACTCATTTCAAAGGTACCACATCCAGAAAGCCTTGATCAGTACCGACCTATTAGTCTATGCAATTATGCATATAAGATTATCTCAAAGGTGCTTACCAATAGGCATAAACCTTGGCTCCCTAACTTAATATCAATGGAACAAAGCACCTTTGTAAGTGGCCATTAGATCCAATACAATATTCTCATTGTCCAAGAGGTCTTTCATCAACTGCGGACTAGGAAACGGAAGAAAAATTTTCAAGCAGTGCTCAAGATGGACATGCAAAAGGCTTATGACAGAGTGGAATGGGATTTTCTTAAAGATTATCTATTGAAGTCAAGATTTCATCCTATTTAGGTAAGATGGATTATGCAATGTATTACAACTACATCTCTTAGTGTCAGATTTAATAGTGAGCAGTTAGCCTATTTCCAGCCAACCAGAGGTCTTAGACAAGGAGACCCTCTCTCTCCATATCTATTCATTATGCTAGCAAATGTCTTATCAATCCTTATACACAAAGTAGTCACCATGGGCAACATCAAAGGCATCCACATCAGCAGGTGGTGTCCTATTCTGTCTCATTTATTTTTTGTTGATGATGTGATCTTTTTCTTATATGGTAAGCTTAGGGAATGCCGAAATCTGGCCAATGTTCTGAATCAATACTGTTTAGCAATAGTGCAGGCTGTGAATAGAAATAAATCTAGAATATTTTTTAGCAAGGTGTGCCCTCTTAGCTTACAGGAAAATCTAGCCAATGAACTAAGAGTTCCAGTGATGACCAAGACTGGAAAATACCTAGGGATTCCATCAGATTGGGGGCGATCACGGAAATAAATGTTCGCTTGGATATTGGGGAGAGTGAATACAAAGCTGGATGGATGAAAAGAAAGTTTAATATCCAAGGGCGGAAAGGAAATCCTAATTAAATCAGTTGTTCAGGGAATCCCTCAGTATGTCATGTCCGTTTTTAAACTTCCGGCGACTATCTAAACATCCATTGAAAAAAAAAAAAATTGCACGCTTTTGGTGGTAGAATGATTGTAGGAAATCTGGCATTTATTGGAAAAATTGGGATGTGCTAAAGACCAATAAGAATGTGGGAGGTCTCGGCTTTCGAGACCTCATGGATTTTAACACGGCAATGCTTGGCAAACAGGCCTAGCGTCTTCTCCAACAGTCGACATCACTTTGGAGCTTGCTATTCAATGGAGTTTATTTTCATTCAACGGATTTCATGCATACTGAAAAAGGAAATAGATCGTCTTGGGGCTGGCAAGGCCTTATTTTAGGCCGGGATGCCATAATACCAAACCTGCGATGGTCGATAGGTGATGGGTAGGATATTAGAATTAGGGAAGATCGATGGCTGCCTAGATGAATTTTGGGAGTCCCAGCGAATCAAAACGAACCAACAAGAGTTGCCGAACTTCTAGACTTGCAGACAAATAGTTGGAACATCCCATTACTTAATAGACTATATGATGGACATACTGTCCAAGAAATTCTCACCATTCAAGTAAGACCCTCTTATATAAGAGATAAACTTATTTGGATAGCAACTACTCACGGTAATTATACCGTCAAAAGTAGTTATCAAGCAATAAAAAATTCTGCCATTACGAAAAATCAACATATAGCATCTTCCTCTTACTAAACCCTGGAGGCCCTATGGAAACAAATTTGGAAGTTGAAGCTTCAGCCAAAAGTTTGGGTTTCTCTATGGACGTTATGTCACAATGCCCTTCCATCTAAAGCTAACTTATATCACCGACGCATATGTGCTGAACCGGTATGTACTCTTTGTCCTAATCAAACCCCAGAATTGTAGAGCATATTTTTCTGCTTTGTCCATGGACAACAACTATTTGGTCGCACCCAGATGTCAACATTCATATAGAACCACAAGCCATTTAACGAATTGATGCATGGATTGCAGAAAGACTCAAGGGGAATCAATCGTTACCTGATCCAAAGACGGTAGCCTTTGTCCTCTGGCAGATATGGAAAGCACGAAATGGCTTTATATTTTGTGGTGATCGTTTGGACGCAATTCGAGTTGTGGATGTAACCATCGCTATCGCCCGTTCTACTCTTTCTTCCTATCGCAAATCAACTAGAACAGGGCTCTCACCAAGGACAGGACGACAACAATTCGATCTTGGCAAACTGTGGAGACCACCAGATCCAGGTTTCCTTAAGGTGAACATAGATGGGGCATTTCAGCCTCACAACAATCAAGGGACTATGGCGAGCATATGTAGAGATCAAGATGGGAGATTGATCGAAGGACTTACCAGAGGTAGCATCGTATCATCGGCTCTGCAAGCAGAGTTCGTCGCCCTCACCACCACCCTTCACGATTTGCTGGAGAAAGGTAGACAACGAGATTGTTTGATAATCGAATCCGATTGCCTAGTCTTGGTCAAATTTGTTAATGCATCCATTCCGACGCCATGGGAAGCTCGTGCGCTTGCTGCAAAGGCCACCGATCTTCTCTCCAGATTCTCCAACATTAGGGTTACACACTACAAAAGGGAAGCCAACGTTGTTGCGGATTGGGCTGCAAAAGCCCATAAAAATGGGTTCCTTCCTCAAGATTGGGCCACTTCGCCGCCCTCTATTTTGATTGAGCTGCTCTGTTCTGATGCTTTAGCTGCTGGATGTACTGGCTGCACTTATCCTTTATTATAAATATATGCATCTTTCTTTTAACCAAAAAAAAAAAAAGTCTTTACTTATTTCCAAGACTGTATATCTTCAAGATGATGGCCAGAGGATTGTCCGAAGTTGATACCCAGCACGAAGTTGGGCAATAACCCGTTCTGTCCAATGGCTACGTTTGTCAGAGTTTATTTGTTATCACTTTCTCAAAATTATTATCTCTGATTAATTTTACTAATTAGAGCAAACGATATCATATCTTTTTTCCAACAAAGATAACTTGAATGTCGTTGGAAAGATCACATGTGCTTCCCTATTGTACACCATGATCAAATTTTAATGGGAAAAGTATCAAAATAGTCCTAAACCTTTTGCATTGATACCAATTTAGTCCTAAACTTTTTAATTTGATCATTTTAGTCCTAAACCTTTTGCCTGGATTAGGGCGAGGGCCGCTGCACCCTCGCCCACCACGAGCGAGGGCTGCGGCGCCTCGCTATGGTCGATGAGGGTGCAGAGGCCCTCACCAGCCAACGAGCAAGGGTTTCGGCCCTCGCCTAGATCTGGGCAAGGGCCGACGCCCTCACTTGTAGCCGGCAAGGGTGCGGCGGCCCTTGCTAGTGGCCGGCAAGGGCATGGAGTCCCTTGCCTTGACTAGCCCGTGGCCGGCAATGGTCGGCCTAGCTAGCGAGGTAAGGAGAAAAGAAAAAAAATATAGAAAAAAATGAGAAAAAAAGGAAAAAAATTAAAATTAAAATTTTAATATATATAAAATATATATAAAATTTGTCCATGTGGTGCCACATAAGACCGTTGGCAACCACATTAGCAATTTCTGTTTTAAATTAGCCGGATGGACTGAATTGGTACTAATGTAAAAAAGTTTAGAACTAAAATTGTCCAAATGAAAAGTTTATGACTGAATTGGTACAAATACAAAATGTTTATGACTATTTTGGTACTTTTCCCAATTTTAACTAAATTTTAAGTTAGATCAAAGGTGGTCAATATTTCGAAATGTTTAAGCACATAATAAGGCGTTTACAATGTGTCATTAGAGCAAGAGCAAGTACGAGATTTGCAAGATATGGAAAGAGATGGATATGTCAAGAATCATTTATCTTAAAAGCATCTAAACAAACAATAAATATGCAAGAAGTGCACCCAACAATTAGATATTAACCCTGACTTTGAATGCCAAATATACATAAAAGGACATAATGCTCTACTTGTTATACGAAATATTTGACATTTTCGAAGAATATTTTTCCAATAAATCATTTACTAAGAAATAGTCATAATTTTTAGTGTTCAGTTGAAATTTGAAAATGAACTAGAATTATTTTTCTTCCTTTGAAAATTGCTTTTATCTTCTAAAGGAGACATGCATTATTTGTGTGATATAGGGGCTATACATGCTGTATCACCAAATTTTAAATTAATTTTTATCGAATTAAATTTCCATAACATAAATGCATTTATAAATTGTAAACAATTTTCTTTATTTTGTCTTACGGCATTTTACCAATACGTCGAGGAGCACACAAAAGGAATGTCGACAGAGGAATCCGTTGTACTCGAAAAGTGGCATGAGCTGGTGATTTCTTGTTTTTCCGCATACCAATAGACCACGAAGCGTTCGTGTTTCTCGAATTTTTTTTATTTATAATAAAGATGGGAACTGTTCAAATTTATATCTTGCTGGAGGACATCTGGAAGCCCCCGACACCACAATTTGAAGCCTCTTAAAATTTCATCAATGTAGATGCCAAGGGGAACTCGATCGCCAGAGGATTTGGGCATGGCTACGTTGGACTTGGGCATGAGCACTGAGGTCTTGGGACCTGGTCTCAAGGGACCCAACCTCGATTGGACAGGACTGATTCCCTAGCGCTCGAGCTAGGGTCCTTGGCACCTAAGTGCAAGACCTTGGCAACTGAGGATTGCTCATCTAATTCCTAGTTGCAAAAAGGATGGGCTTTCTTGGGCTCGGTTGCTAGCAACTCAAGCACAAGAATTAGGGATTCAAGCCCAACCTCAATGGATCCGAGCTCGTGCGCCAGTGACTTGGGTGTAAGAACCAAGTGGGTCCAGGCCTGGCCTAAAGGGACCTGAGCTTAGGCTTTGTGAACCTGAGCCTCGCCTCTATAGACCGGGCCTGAGCAATAGTGACTTGGGTGTGAGAGGCAAGCATCTAGGCATGACTGATCAGGACTTGGGCATGGGCATCAGGATCCTAGGCCCGCCCTCAGGGGACTCAGGCCTAGTCTATGTGGACCTGTGCTTGACTACCGAGGACTGAGGCACTGAAGTTTCACTACCAAGATCTAATTGAACTTTGGAAAATGATTTTTAATGTTTTGAAGAGAAAGTTTTTTTTTTACTCATTTTCCAAGAGATCCAAACTCGAAAAATGTAATAAATTTTCCGCCAAACATGACCCTAAGACTCCAGCAACCCTCTGAATGAAACACGTTGGTTTCCAACTACAGAATATTACGAGTAATGGAGAAACCTAATAACTTATCTACAAAAGATTTGATTATCTTCAAAAGTTGGTGCAACTTAGTAAGTTAAGGAGTTAGACGCAATCATTAGAAAAGGAAATCATCAGTTATCGTTAACATAAACAATCAAAGGAGACTCCTAGAAAAAGAGACAAAAATGTCTAATTCAATTACTAAATATTTCTCCATGTATTATAAACCTACAACAAGAGTAGTGTCCATCATCTTTGTCTAGAGGTTTAACTTGTCTAAAGGATATTTGCCTCAATTCAAGTCGCAGCTTCTCCGTGAATTTAACCAGCTTTATAGGTCTTTTCTTCCCCAGAAACTTACTTTGTTTTTTCAAAAAATTTCACTAAAATGTTTAGCTTGCACATTTAATTTTTTCTAGCGTCCGATTGACTCGATCTTTTCTAGAGGTAAACGATGCATCCTCCATGTCAACTGGAGGAAAAGTGAGAGACAATCTCCAGGAATTGGCCGAATACAATGTAGCAACAAAAATTCCTGATACATTCTTCGTTTGAAATCTAAATCCGCTTAAATCTATTCCTGAATAGCCTGAAAGCGTATAATTTGATCAGTATAATAACGCCACCATATCTGAATTACATTAACATTCGAGTCGATGAATGAATTGCGCATGTCAAAACAAACATGCAAATCGAATCTGCCAACTGTTTTCATATATCTCAAAATCAAAGTGGTGGAAGATTAAGGAAAAGATGTTTGGAACATCTATAGGAAACTGGAGAGGGATGGACAATAGAGATCAACTGTAAAGGGCTTAAACATGAAACATAGAAATAATCGTGTACAAAATCATCACCCATCATCAATCTCTCTCCAAAACATCCGTATCGTAATTGGCGACACTCAAGCCGATATTAGAGCCTCTGCCTCGTAACTGTTCGCACCCGAGCCCGCAACCATGGTTGCAGGCGGCCTCTGTAGCACCTACGACTTTCATGCAAAAGGGCATGCAATCACGAATGCATACCTCCGGTTTCCATTGGCCACTGACATCCCTCGCCTCCACGACAAGAATCATAATCAGGGCAAGTATCATTCGCTGGCCATTAGCCATGTTTTTCTGGCCTAGTTGATGGTCGCTAGGAAAGAAACGGTTTCCTTGAAGGACAAGAGCATGCCCTTCAATGTTTCAGGGTTAATTTTTTATGGTTCTCCGACAAACAAGGACACTCGCTCATGGTGTTATTAATAAGGATGAGGATTCTGATGTTTTTATTTCTTTTCTTTTTTTCCCTTTTCTTCTTATATGTATACTAGCAATCAGCCCTGATTCACGGTACTCCAATAGTTATTATGTGTCAGTTTATGGTGAAAAAAAATATTATTTCATTGTACTTGACATATAATGCTTAATTATCATGGATAATTGAGAGAAAAAGTCATGATTAAATGGGGAAAAAAAAACAACTTTCACAAAGACATCACACCTTCAGGCCTGCTTTCTTCCTCAAGAGTACCTCTACTGGGTAAATGCAACATAAAAGCAATTGAGAAGCTCTTACTTTTGAGATATGAAAATCTTGCTTTCTTCTTTAAAACATTCTTACTTAGTTATGTAACAAATGTTCAATCAATCAAATACGTAAATTAATAAACCTATCTTATCTCTCATGTAGTTCAATTTTAAAATTTGAGTATTTTCTATCTTCTAACAAAGTTCCAATCTTCAAATGTTTTTCTCATTCCTACATGTGTACAATTTCTTCATATTGTTTCAATAAATTTATTCTCTAGTAATAATTTTAACATATCGTAATGAGATGATTTTGCAAAAAAAAAAAAAAAAAATAGTATGAATTTTCCAGCACACGCAATGGCTGTGCACTTTTCTGGTAACATATTGAAAAGAAAAGATACATGCATGGATTTAAGTAAAGTATTGGGATATAACATCGAAACCTTCCGGCTCCAATTCCATCTTAAATTGATTATATAGCTGATTATTCAGGGAAAAAAAAGCAGCAGTCAGAAATCAGTTGAAAAAACGAAGAAAAATAAAGTATTCTAGTTTTAAAAAAAAAAAAACTACTTATTTATGCTTCCGTATAAAGTCCTACTTTTAAGGATCACAAACCGGTTTTTCCTCTTCAAAATGTCTACAATTAGTTAATTTATAAATGGTATCAATGGACAAAGATTAGTAATTCTATCTAATCTTTCACGTATTTCAACTTTAAAGTATGATCCTTTCTATCTTCTAAACAATCTGACTAAAGAAACTCAAATCTTGAGATACTTTCCCCCTTTACACATAATGCGAAAAATTTCTTAGTATATTGTGTCAATAATTTCTTTCCATTTATTTAAAAAATTCAAGTACTTCAAAAGAGTGCGATTTTGTAAAATCTTTTAAATGTCAATTCAAATTTTCGCGTACACGCAATACCGGTGCCCTTTCGCTAGCATAAAAAACCTAAAACTATGGCTCCTTCGTAACCTTGTAGGCCTGGGAGAATGCAACGGAGGTCCATTATATGTTTGAAGTCAAATTACTCTCGGCCGACGATGATTTATACATGGTCCCATTGATTAATAGACACTATGTACCAAAAATAATTAATTAAAAAACACTATGTACCAAAAATATTTGATTAAGAGAGAATAGTTGAACCTACATTTGTCTTTATTATCTATGTGTTTATATAAAAATCTATGTGCTTAGGACGAGAGTGACCTTACCGACACATTTCATATATTAAAATAAAATTCAGTCCCATAAATAAAAAATTTCAAAGGAAAAGTACTCAGCAATTATCCTCACATAGTTTAATGCAGCCGGAGAAGGAAAGGTCCATTCATTAATTAAAAAGAAAAGGGTGTGAACAACGATGGTCCTCAGAAGTTGATGTAATAGAGACAGTTATGTTATACATTACAATACTATTACACTATCAGTAGTAGTTCGATACGACACGCATAAGAACTGTTCTTAGCCCTGTCTATTTTTTATTGCAAAGCCTTGCTTAGTCATCGAGTGTCATGTCACAACCAATATTCCCTGTTCGTCCCCACCTCCACTACAATTTTTTTATGTTCATATGAAGTCTACTAATATCTTTATCTTATTCCGTGCAAGAGATTTTTAATTGCTCGAAGAGCATTATATGGTGTTCGTCCATTTAATCAATCCTCTTGAGTCGGGCTTATTTTGAGGAAAATAGTAAAGAAGTTTATAACACTATGGGGGTAATAATCCTGTGGTGCTCTGAAAACACCTAAAAATCATGAGAAAATTGCACCACAAGTTACCAATCCTATGTACGAAATGCAATATAGTCATAAACATTTAGTTGGTTTGATCTAGTTCTAGACTTTTACCGAAAAGTGCAATTGATTCCTAAGCCTTTTAATTGGTTTAATTAAATCCTCAACAATTTTGTAAATTAAATGCTGAAATTATCTTGAAAAGTCCCTTACCAAAAAAAAAAATTATCTTGAAAAGTTCAATTTAAGGATTCAATGTAAGCACTTTTTAAGTGACACATAGGTCATCTTAGGTACCATTCATCGAAAGGACTTGATTGTAGTTTTCAAGAAAGGTTTAGGACTTGATTTCATTGTACATATAAGATTTGGGATTTTATGTGTAATTTTTCCTAAAAATCAATCTCAAAAGAGATAATTAATTCCATGGTGGACCTTTGTTGATTCCCACTTTCATCTTATTTGAAAGGGAATTCCAGAACGAAGACAAGTTCACTAGAATTTCATTAAACAAGAATCCACATCCGTCCTTAAAAAATTATTCAGTCGTGAGAAGTCTTTTTATAATTGAGCCCATTTGTCAAGTCCTGCCTGGTTGACGCTTTTTTAGTCTGGTAGAATCTGGATTTATCTTAACAAGGCATATCCGTCTTGCAAGTGTACTTTATTATATTAACTGGTCGTTCCTCAAATTTGACGTGATGTAGAATTTTCATCCTTAGAATTCCGCCCACCAAGAAAAATGATTTGTTGATTTCTTTAAAATTTTATTCCACATCATCTAAATATCTATTTATAGTATAATTCCTTCCACCTAATGAGTTAAAATTTTAACATTCTAACATGGTATTAGAATGCAAGTTAAGAACTTGAATCCTAGTACTCTCCTCTCAAACTCATTGCTCGTGGTGTGTTAAATCAATAATTGGCTCATCGAAATAAGAATCTTGCTCATCTCATAAATAACTGAGCTGGGGAATAGTTTACATTGGAGGGAGGAGTCAACAATAATCTCACATCGCTTAAATACATAGTCATAACGTACCTTAGGGGCACACGGTCTCCCTGATTAAACTTTTTAGGTTGGTCACTCAGTTTTCTCTATATTCTTGATTCTTTAAAAACGCTTTCAGCAGTAGATGAAAAATGAATGACCCTTCAGGCAAGTCTAATTATAGAAATGAAGCTAAAATTACTAAATGATACTTTAGCTCATAAATTTGAGCTCGTAAATAGTTGTGATCTTCAGACCATATAAGATTGTTGTGATCTAAATATACAAAACTAAAGACATTTTAAGTGTGAACTTATAGTGTTGTTGCATAGATTCACATCAATGCAACACATTTATGACGTCGTCACTTTATATAGAACGTAATGTACATAATGACATCCATAGATAACCATGGCCAGAAAGTGGATGCCTCACTCATCAAAAAATTATTGCATGGTTTACAGATGCCACAACCTAACATCAATTTAACTACTAATTATGTGGATCCCATAGTAAACCCGCATGATAAATTACTGAAACGATTTTGATCTACATGATATTTGGACTATACAATATTTATTTTTTATGCGGAATATATAGCTTGTCATTGCTTCATGCATTTATTGGTACTCATCATCTATCCATCACCTAATATAATAAAATAAACATCAATATCCCTCTCTTCATTTCTCTTCTCTTTGCCTATGCTTAGATTGCCAGATATTGCCCCATCCCCTCGGCTACTTAAAAACACATAAGATATGTGAAGTGGTGAAATATCAATTCAGAGAGATTAATCCATATCCAGCCATTTAATGCAAATTTGCTTGGTGGTTAAGTTCATCTCTCTGCTATCAGAATTTCAATTGTCATTTTCTTGTAGAGTAATTGTGCTGGAAATACTAAGCGCTGCTGAGGAAAATCGAGGAACCATTTAGTCTTTCTACATGATCGTTGAGTCCAAAATACTATGTAAGCTAGTCGTACAAAACAATTCTTCAACTTGTCTAACACATCAGAAAATGTTTATATACTTATTGAGGAAAATTACCCAATTAGTCATAAATTTATGTCAAAATTCTAATGTAAACTTTTAATTTTAAAAAAATAATTATAAACATTTAGACAAAATGCTAATTTAGTCATCCCGGCTAATCTTACCAAGAAATTGTCAACATGGCAGTGCCATGTTGGACAGTCATTAATAATTGGACCACCATGTAGACAAGTTTTGGTGGAAATTAAGTGGAATGATTATATTGGAATTCTGCAAAAAGTTTTATGATTAAGTTTGCATAATTAAAAAAGTTTATGATTGAATGAATAATTTCTCTAACTCTTTTTAGAATTTCACAAACTTATTCCTTCGAATCAGACATCACAGTCGATATAATAATACTAATTATAGCAATGATAATATTAACAATAAGCAGCAATAGCAGTAATATTAATAATAGAAACTTCTTACTTTCGTCGCTTCACATGAAGCCAACGGTAAAGCCGAACAAATAGCAAGTGTGCCAGTGCCGCACAGAAAAATACACAGAGAGGGGTTCCACTTCGTTTGCAGTCATGGACACAGCCTGCCTCATTTGAGCTGCCACTGCGCTGTCGTTTTTCTCCTTTCGATTCTCTCAAAAGCATCTTTTGGAAACGCATGTATTAATGGGGACAACTTTTTGTTAGCCTGGTCAACAAAATTGGACAACATTATTACACTACTGTCACATAATTTTTTATTTTTTTTATAAAAAAAAAAAACTGTGACAGGATTTATAATTCTTTTTTCAATTTTTTTTATCAAGGAAAACCCAAGTGGCAATCTACAGTAACGTGACTAAAGAAATTAGGTCTGATGCCAGTAGAAAGGCTTTTTTACACATCCATTATTGAATGGGTGACATACGGATGAATTCAGTAATACAACTATCTCTAAATACACATATTATCAGTCCAATAATGAACGTTTGAAAAAAAAAAAAAATTATACAGTGGGCCTAATAATAAATCTAAAAATTAAGCACTTACATAATTAGGTTCACGAGCTGGCATTACAAATTACCGGACACGCCTAAAATATATTTTGAACATCTAAACATTTGCAGCAAATTTTGTACATCTATCCAACTTTTACATCTTGGCATCCACCCTAAATTACTACTATACCCTCAAATCTAACATGAAATGTAACTTAGTGACGTAATTGAGGAGGATAATGGTGATTTTTCAATTCGATTACAGCCCGATATCTTAGCCTTCAGGATAGTTGAAGTCGAAAAAAGTAAAAGGAATCGGAGAAAACGGTTTGATTAATACTTCACTAGAGGCATGAAAAAAATGCCTATACGTACTCCATTACCGAAGCATGTAGTCAATCATACTAAAACCCTGTTTTCTTAAAAAAAAAAAAAAAAAAAATGAATAATTTAAAAATTTTTTTATTAAAATGATTAATTGTACCACTTAAAATAATTAATTCATATGAAATAAATAAATATATTTCAAGCGATCATTTAAAAAATTAATTTTTAAATCATTTCATCATCTTTAATCTAAAAATACAACACGCGAGTAGTGCTGAAGTTCATATTATTAAGTACAAGTCGAAGGGTGTCTGACAATAACAACCTTGTTAAGTGTGGTCTAAGGAATCCCATATCTTTAATGAAGGGCTCGATTTTGGTCGTAATAACTCATTATGATTTATGATATGAAAGTTCAAGTTTGGCAAGTCTCTCATTGTAGCCAGCAAAGAAAGCCATAAATGCAGCAGGGGGAGGGAGAGAGATTTCAGCACAATTCACTTTAAATAATTAACGAAGTTTATTACTGACGATAATAACAAGTATCACCAACTAAATTAATTGATTGATAATGCAAAAATGTAAAGATATATACGAATATGGAGTATTCAATCAAAATGGGATAAATTACATTAAGGCCATGTATGAGCCAAACCTAGACATCAATCATCTTAAATTCACATTTTACCGTATGGTTCTTCAATTTTGAAGGAACTAAATCAACTTTAATTATGAAATGAGACGAAAAGATTAAAGACTAAAACTTAATCATTTATGGGTGGTTCGATGACCACTTGAGATCGACTTACCTAATTATCAGTCACGTTCAAGCTTGAGCTACTCAACTGTCATGTCAAGTTGAACTAAAACTCGTCAATACTCAGCTCAATGGGTTGATGATTCTACTTGAGCCTCTAATATGTTTAAAAAAAAACAATTAACAGTTAAAAAATAGACACAAATTTCTAATTTCATATTACACCAACATATAAACAAAATTAGGGAAAAATATACAAGTTTATTAAACTTGAGCTTGAGTTCAAGTTATTTGTAATTTGATTATAGTCGAACCTTATAAAGACTAGCCCAGTATCTCTAGAAAATTGTTTAATTCAAGCTTATGTAGAAAATTTAATACTCAATTGTATTCGAGGCAAGTTTTTAGCATCTGGTATGTGAATCAAGTCTAGCTCGAATGTTACTTTATATCTGCTTAACTCGGCTGAATTGCACCCCTAGCTAGGAGAAGTGAAAGAACCATAGATTACTCATTCCAATTAGGATTGATTAGGTAAACCTAAGCAAATCCTTTTCTGCTACATGCATAGTGTTCACATCACGTTTGTAGGTTTTTTTTTTTTTTTTTTTTTGGTCATGAAATAAACGATTCATTAGCTAATACCGAAAGTTACAATCGGCTTCACATACATCACAAGCTAGAAGATGTAACAAAGCAGGGGGAGGAAAGCGCCCGTTAGAAGGTAAATGGCCGTTGTTTTGGGCCTTGCCAGCCAGGGGCATTCGCCGCTTCTTTCCGCAAAACCTAACAAGCACGGGCAAAAGAGCAGCAAAGAAAGTGCGGCTTCAAAGAATCAAGGGTTTGACCAACCATGGAGACGCCCGAGGGACGTTCATTGCCATTACCAGCGCAAGACAATCGGTTTCAAAGATAAGAGAAGTCTCGAGTGATGCTCATGCTTCAAGTGCTGCAGGCAACTATCAACGCCCGGATTTCTACCTCTAATGCCGAATGAGCAGATAGTGTTCGTGTGAAACCTTCAATCAACTTCCCTTCGTGATCACGACAGATATAGGCGCTGATCCAGTAGTGCTTCCTGGGTTAAAAGCCCCATCAATATTAATTTTCGGTGGCACTGGATCGGGGGCCTCCAAGCCGAACCAGATCGGGTTCTCGCCGCGTTGAGGCAGCCGAATCTCCGTTGGTGGGTACCACGGTAGGCAATCGTGTTGCTAATCCCGTTGAGCTGCTCGTGCGAGAATGGGGATCTCTACAACCCGAGCCATCCACCGAACATGGGAGAAGACATCGCGGGCCGCCGAGCTTGTTCGGTTGCGGTTGCAACAATTTGAAGAGGATCAGAGTTTGTTGGTTGAAGATGAATCGATTGCGCGATTTCCATATTTGCCATACCATTGACAAGAAACTCCATGCCGTGTACACTCGCCCTACATTCATATGACTTGCTAGCCATTCATCTAATCGGTGAATTTCGTAGGAAGAATTGGTATATGGATCGGGGAATGAGACCACACTTGTGATGTCCATGGACATAGTAAAAATAAGTGTTCGGGGTGGTTTCTGGTTGTTGAGTTGAACAGAGAGAGCAGATAGGATCAGCACAAATGTTTTCAAGGAAGAGATTGTCTTTAGTGGGCAATGCATTCTGGTGTAAGGACCAAAGGAAAAATTTAAGTTTGGGGGGGATCTGAAGTTTCCAGAGTTTTTTCCAGAGGCTCGGTGGTGGTTGATAGGATGAGGAAGCTCTGTTTAGGATAGAAGTATTTTGATCCTGTCGAAGAAAACTATAAGCACTTTTAACAAGATATGTACTAATTAGCATAGGTGCACCACCAAATGATATGATCATCATATACCGAGGTCGGATTGGAATCTTCATAATTTCAGCAATTGTCTCAACATCAAAGAGATGATCTAGTAATGGCCTATTCCATTGATTTGATTCTCGAACAATCGATTAGCAACTCTCTTAGGGTTTTACGCTGCATTTCCTCTTAACTTACTCCGTCGGAAGCCAACAAGTGTTCTCGAATCTTTATTTTAGTGCCATCTCCTATCGACCATTGGATTTTTGATGATATAGTGTCCCGTCCGCTAGGAGACTCCGCCAACCCCAAGAAGGCTTAGAACTCGGTAAGGCCTTTAAAAATCCTGGTCAGATAATACAAGCCTTTAAATAGAGTAGCCCATAATGAAGTAGGTTGTTGCAATAGCCGCCGTGCCCGTTTACCCAACATAGCTTTATTGAAGTCGACAAGGTCTCTAAACCCAAGTCCTCCCATTCCTTCCTAATCTTCAGTGCCTCCCAACTCTTCCAAAGGTATTCCTGATCTACATACTATCATTTTGCCACCAAAAGCGCGCAATTTTCCTTTCGATACTTTTGCAAAACGACACAGGATTTTAAAAATTGACATAGCATATTGGGGGATCACCGTACTACACTTTTTATCAGAATCTCCTTTCCACCTTTCGACATAAGATGTTCTTTCCATCCATCTAGCTTAGCATTGACTTTCCCTAGAATCCACGCAAACATATCACGTTTAGATCTTCCCCAGTCCGACGGAATACCTAGGTATTTACCAGTTTTGTCCAGCACGGGGATTCTGAGTTCCTGTGCCAATCTAATTTTAAGAACATCTGGGCAAGGTTTGCTGAAAAAGATGCCAGACTTATTTCTATTAATTGCCTGTCCCGTTGCAAGACAATACTGATTGAGGATATTGGCCAATTCTTGGCATTCCAATACCGACCCATCTAGGAAGAAAATAGCATCGTCCAAAAAACAAATGAGTCGAGTTGGACACCACCTGTTAAGCCGTATACCTTTAAGTTTCCCATCCGGACAGCTTGGTGAATAAGGGTAGTCAACAGATTTGCCAATAGAATAAACAAATAAGGGGAAAGAGGATCTCCCTGTCGAAGGCCACGCGTCGGATGAAAGTAGTTCAGTTGTTCCCCATTAAATTTGATGCTAATGGATGTCGTAGTGATGCACTGCATAACCCATTGTACCCATGTGGAGTGAAAGCCGATCTTGAGTAGATAATCTCGAGAAAGTCCCATTCAACACGATCATAGGCCTTTTCATGTCCATTTTGACAATAGCCTGAAATTTTCGCTACGTTTTCTCGTCTTGAGTTGATGAAGGACTTCTGTACAATTAAAATATTGTCTTGTATCTGACGTCCGCTTACAAAAGCACTTTGTTCTTTTGAGATGAGATCAGGAAGAAGAGGTTTCAATCTGTTGGCTAGCACCTTGGATATTATCTTGTATGCATAGTTGCAAAGACTGATAGGATGGTACTGGTCGAGACCTTCTGGAGTGGGAACTTTAGGCACTAGTGTTAGATTGGTACGGTTTAGCTCCGTGGACAAGATACCAGATTGAAAAAATAGCTATCTTGTAGAAAATACCTGATCTTCTAAGATATCCCAGTGATGTTGATAAAAGAGACCATTAAAACCATCAGGACCCGGTGCTTGAGTTTTCCCCAACTGAAAAGCGGCTTGTTTCACTTCCTCACGAGTAACATTTGAGATGAGGTGATCATTCATCACAGAGGTTACCATACTGTCACACTTCTCTAGAATTGGTACATAAGCTCGAGAGCCTTCAGTTTGGTATAGCTTGGAGAAGAACTCCGGTGTCATGTCTTTAAGACAATTGTCATCACGGACCCATTGTTGATTGTCATCCAAGAACATTCTAATTTGTTTCTATTTCTGTGTTGAATAGTTGTCGCGTGAAAGAATTTAGTATTTCGTCACCCCACCGGCGCTTTATCCTTGACCGCATAGCCCAATCTGTTCCTCCCGCTTCCACGCATTGTGTAACTTTGCTTTCAATTCATGGACTAGCTGTTTGTCGTTGGAAGGATGGGTCTGATTTGTTAACAATTGCAACCGTTGTTGTAGATTTGCAATCTGTTCATGCGCTTGAGAGAATGTACTTTTACTCCACCGCAAAAGAGCCTTCTAACTTTCGTGTTAATTTATATTGTAGGGTGTTACCCCTAGCTGGAACGGAAGACCAGGCTTTGGCAATGACATTCCGGCTGTGTGGTTCTCTAACCAATATGCTTCAAATTTGAAGGTCTTGCCAAAGACGAGGTTTTCTAACTTCGTGATTTAGCACAGGGGGACTATGATCCGATCCAACCTGGGCAGTAAAGCGAAGACTTCAGCCTCGGGAAATAAGATTCTCCAATTCGTGTACAAAGAACTCGGTCTAATCTTTCTTTCACCAGCTCATCCCCCTCACGTTGATTCGTCTGTGTAAACGCGCAGCCCTTGCTTTCATTTCCAGCAATGCACAATCATGTAGGACTTCTCGAAATGAATGCATACGAGAAAAGTCGGGGATCTCTCGACCAACCTTCTCCCATGGATAGGTGATTTCATTGAAGTCCCCGGCGCAGACCCAAGGTAAGGAATTAGCCGCTGCAATTCTGCGAAGTGCTGTCCATAATGGTAGGCGCAATTGAGGAGTTGCTGGGGCATGGACATAGGTCAGTCTCATCGGTATACCTTTCCCTGTGTCTGTACAGATAGTGTCGATGAAGTCTGGAGTTGCTAGTTCTACACTTATAGATATATTAGACTGCCATAACAAGGTCAGCCCTCCTGCTTTGCCCTCTGGGTTAATTACATAGGATTGAGAAAACTGAATTCTGCGTTGAACCCGTGAAATAACTTGCTCTCTATTCTTTGTTTCCATCAAAAAATCACATCTGGCTTCTCTTTGACCACTAGGGTCTTTAGGGCTTGAACCGTCGGGGATGAGTCGAGTCCCCGAGCCGGTTCCAACATAGAAATTTCATATTGCTACCGATGGCTTTTCCGGGCAAGCCATCTCAGCCCATTTCCAGACTTCATAAGCCATGAGGACAGGAGCGAAGAGATAAGAGGATGGATTGAGGCTCGCGACTAAGTTACGAACAGATTATACCGACAAAGGCCAACCAAAGCACATAGATACTCGGAAACCAACACTACTAGTCGTCGACCAACTTGACACTCTTGTCAGCAAATGAGGTAAAACTTGTCATTTCTTGCAAATTGTCCTTTAGCTGGTCGTATACAACCCACCCTAATCCGATGCTATTTGAAAAAACAAATTTCTAAGCTGAAGTACCTGGGACCACCTGAAATCGCACCATCGGGGACATGCAGCAAGGAGACCAACTGAAACCCATGGCCAGAAGAGTAGATGCCGAGTGGTTCTTGAAGCAGAGAGGGCCAAAACGCGCACGAACCCCCAGCGACCAATGGATAACATCAACGTCGGGAAAACTCGCTCAAAAAACTGGAAGAAAGGGGTTACAGTTAACTGAAGCCCTCATCGCCGATTGGAATGGGTCAATTATCAAGGGGTAGAGAGGATTCAGCACTGGAATTACTGCGATATAGCAGATTTGGAAGGAAACAATTTGGAAAAGAGGGTCTTGACGGAAACTACCATAACGGTAGAAGGGGACTCTGCATTTCGAGAGAGAAAGCTACCATAGCGGTAGAAGGGGACTCTGCATTTCGAGACATCACGTTTGTAGGTTAGGAAATGCTTCTTGTGGGATGGTTCTATTATTCCGTTAAAAAAAAGGGGACTTTTCCGCATTGTTAGATAAGTGAAAGAGTCAATAAGTTGTCGAAAAGAATGTTGGTAAGAAAACAAAAAATGATGTCAAACTGTGACTGTTGGAGTCCTGAGTTGGCTGCCAGAATGCTGTGTTGGAATATGAGAACGCGTCTCATTTTTATTTGGACATGTGACTCTGATTCGTCTTATATATGGTGCCAAGTATGCACTATCAATAATGTAGAATTTTTTTTTTTTAAATAACAACAGAGAGTGAGATTGTGTCCGGGCAAGCCGTGGCGATGGTCATTGTTGCGTGGGCCAAAGAGTGCTGAATTAAAACAAAAAAAAAATGAAAAAAAAAATTGAAAGTTGGTAATTCACATCATCTTAATTAGATTGATAATTGTATACGAAAATTACCAAGTTCGAAGCTAGGTATGCAAATAAAGTTGGT
This sequence comes from Eucalyptus grandis, assembly GCF_016545825.1. NCBI lineage: Eukaryota > Viridiplantae > Streptophyta > Magnoliopsida > Myrtales > Myrtaceae > Eucalyptus > Eucalyptus grandis. Next base: position 22,959,394 of record NC_052612.1, read on the forward strand.
AAGTTCGTACAATAATTTGTAATTAGAAAATTATTAAAAACTTGGTAATTTTGTAAAAATACCAAGTCACTTGGGAAAAAAAATCATTCTTTTTTTTTAACAGAAAAAAAAAATCATTCTTTTTACCATCAACTTTTTTGCACTTACCAACATTATTTGAATTTATCAACAAGAAAAGGTTCATGTGCAAGTGAAACTAGGGGTGTGCATGGTCCGGGTGGGCGGTTCCCGACCTAAAACTGGGAACCGCCTGCTAAGAACCGATTTCAAAAAATTGGAACCGGGAACCACCCACTAGTTGCATGGATCCACCTCGGGAACCGGACCGCCGGTCCGGTCTAGTTCCCAGGTGGATCCATAGAACTGGTCCAACTTCCATGCCTTCCCCTTTTCGCCTTCAACCGGTTGCAACCCTCGCTCCGCTTCTATCTCAGCCACCACCACCATCTTGGCCATCGTCTCCGTCGTCTCCTACTCCTCCCTCAAGACCGACAATGAGGAGGACAACGGGGATGATGAGCTGTTCTTAGACCTAGAGTTTGTCCGTCCCCAAAGATGAGGATAATGGGGAGAAGCCTAGAATGAGGAAGATGGGAGATAGAAGTGGGATGAGCCCAACAACGAAGAGGACGATAGTGACAATGAATGCAGAGGTGGCGAGGACGTGGAGAGAGAGTTCAAGTTCGAGGGAGGAAAAGAGAATTAACTCACTATTTCGCCGAGTTCGAACTAGGACTCAAAGGGAAATGAGTAGATCCGGAGGTGAATCGAAGAGGAAGAGGGAGCTCGAGGAGATTTTGAATTGAGAGAACGAAATGGAGTAGGAGAGTAATGAATTGAGACAAGATGGTGATTGGAGTCCTAAATTTTAGATTTGCTAATTTCGATTTTTTAATATTAAAAATTAATATATTATTATAATATAATCGGTCCGGTCCGGGTGGGTGGGTGGGCGGATCCACCCATGGAACAGGGAACCGGACCGTACTCACCGGCTCTCATAAATTGGAACCGGGAACCGGACCGATTCCATTAAGAACCACCGGTTTCCGAGCGATTTTGGTCCGATTTTGGGCAGTCCGGGCGAGTCCTGGTTCTTTTGCACACCCTTAAGTGAAACCAAAAACGGAATTGATCAATTCTAGAACCATGGTTTCTTAAACCAGCCCATTTTACGATTTGTATGAAAAGCCAAATTCTTATAGTAAAATATAAAGTGCACTATTTCACTACACAAACATATATTGTTCAAGTAGTTATGTTGTTTCTTCTTTATGCTGAAGACCATCGTTCGATTTCTCAATGAGTGCAGAAGTTTTTTTTTCCTTCAAATAAAGGCTTCAAAACCAATTTAAAACATGTCGGTTTTAGCCTTGGAACTAGAAACTGAACCAATCAAAGGTTTGAGAAACCGACAACCAAACTGGTTGTCCCCAAAACCCCTCTTGATCCAGTCAGTCTCGACCTTTTGGGTCCGTTGCCTGGGTTGAACCCGATGCTGCTGACTCCTGATCTAGAACGTATGCTTTGTAAGGAAAAGAGTGGAGGGTGAACAAAATGAGGTGCGAAAAAAATTGGTGAATTTATGAACTTTTATGGGGAAAAGAAAGGATGGAAAGTTTGAAAATATTTACTCATCTTTCCTCCTCTCCTTGTTCCCAAACAAAGCAGTAAAGAAGACGTCATCATCTAGAAGTTTATTATTTTAAATGAAAGTTGTAATGGGTATTCGTTGTGACTCTAGCTTTCATATTTGGCTCCTTTTTACCATTTAAATTTTGGTTAGGGAGCTGGACTAAGCTCCACACGAACTGATCCATCTGAACTGAACATAGTGGTCAAGCAAGTTAAAGAGAACGAGTCTGCCTACACGGACAATTTTGACGGACATTCTGTCCATACGACAAGCATAAAACGTTGCATTCACGAAAAAGAACTTGCTTGTCCTGATTTTACTCCATCGCTCATCGACCTTCAAGAATCAAGATTTACAAAAAAGAAAGTCGAGTGACAACTTAAGTGCTTGTCCATTCTTGGATTTGTTCAAGACAATAATCAATGACAGATGACATGATTGATAATAATTGAAGGGCTTTATATTCTAGACTAAATTTGCAATTCCCGTGGCAATGGAAGCAGAGGCCAGCCCTTGCTTTAGGGCTTGGTCATGGCGGTCAAACGAACCAAAACCATTGCTTTTGACGAAAGATACGGACTTGGTTTCATTCGTTGCCGCTTTATCATAATAATATATGGTACCACAAGGTTGTCCATTTTCTATACATTAAAGAGAAAGAAAAGGAAATAAAAGAAGCTTCGCTTTCATTGACCACTTGCATACGCACGTCTAGGAGGGCCAAAGACTCGAAGAAGAAGGGTCCAAACACATGCAGACGGTCGGGACCTAAAGGTCAAGATTGAGCTACTCTCACGAGCAGCCTAATATACCTTTTTCAAGATTCTCTTTCCCAGTTAAGAACAAGATGATAAGTTTGAGTGTGCAAGATGGGTTTATGTACACGTTCTTCCGTAGGAAATATGACGCGATGAAAATGGTTAGTAACATGAATACGTCGGCCAGTGAACACCCGATAGATGATATTTAGGGAAAATAATTCTCGATTAACTTTCTAAACAAGTGTCAAGGTCACCTTCCCATTCTAAACTTTGTAATTAAATACTCGTAAAACCCTAGTAAGCTCGAAATTATCCTTAAGTGGGTAACTTAGTCGCTCACCAGACAATTCTGGTCACAACTTATGGGTCGATTACCAAATATTTGACATGTTCCTTGACGTTGAGATCCTTGAATTTTGGTGATTGTACACAACGTACTCAATGTACTAGTTCTTAAGAAAACTATTAATATAGATAAAATACTTTGTGAATTTTCCACAACGTGTCATGTCAAATATGGAGAAAATTGTTCAAAAAGTCATAAATTAATTGTACTTTTGTCAATTGAGTCAATCTAGCCAATTTTGGTTGAAATTGCTAAGGTAGACATTGCTCGTTTTGCATGGCACAACTGGCGTTGACATAGGTAATTTTTAATAATTTTTTTTTTTTAATTTAAAAAAAAATTCTCTTCTCTTTTTTTTTTTTCTTTTCCTTCTCTACTTTTTTTTTTTTTTTCCAATTGTGGTTGGCAAGGGTCACTTGGCCCAAACCTAGCCTCACCTAGATTTAGGCGAGACCATTGTAGCTGCCGTTGTAGGCAAAGCAGCCTCACTTGCAACCCTCCCTAAAAAGGCCATTGATGTTGTAGCGAGGCTACATGCACCCTCAATCATAGAGGCCATGGTGAGGCTGGCCTCACTAGCAACTGCGTAGTGGCCTTGCCAAGTGGTTGGCCTAAGCCTAGCAACCCTCACCGACCTCAGTTGAAAAAAAAAAAGGAAAGGAGAAAAAGAAAAAAGAAGAAGAATAAAATAAATAAATATATAAAAAATTATCCACGTTAGCATCAGCTGTGCCAGATTGAACAATTGGCATCCATGTTGGCAATTTCATCCAAAATTGACTCAATGGACTCAATTGGCAAAATGTGAAATAAATTAGGATTCAATTGGCAAGCTTAAAAATTTAAAATTGAATTGACAAAAGTGCAATAAGTTTGAGATTTTTTGGACAATTTTTCCTAAAATATGATGGTGGTTGAAATTGATTAATTACATAAATGTAGAACATACGGTACACAAGTTCTTTTTCTAGTAGTTTAGGATGTTAGCCGTTCTTCTTGACTAGTGGAAACTCTATACATTTATAAGTCTTGTACATATATAACGGTACAAGAACTAATGTCCAAATATTTTCAAATTTCCAAATTCTTTTAAATGGCGTTGACTGTTTTAAAGAATGGGTCAAAGTCTTTCTCCCCTCCTTTCCTACATTCGTGTTGCATCCTTTTGGTGATACCTTGGAGAAATCAATATATACCAGAGAATTAAGCCCATTATTAAATGACGTCTGTTTATTTCAGTGTGTATCAATTATTGAAAATATAAGAAAGTGACTGAAAAATATATTTGATTGTACGTGCATAGAAACATTAATCAGAATTGTTTCTTAGCCACTGCATGGAGAAATATTGTAATCTTTTTTTATAATTGAACACGCAAATTCGAAGATGATCGAAGACTAACGGCATTCTTGCTATTCCAAAATCCAAGTTTATGGACCTTGTGAACTAGTCATACCATATGGTGTTGTTCATCAAAGTGAGGCCTTTCTCTATGAAATAACAGATATATACAATTTACAGAATTGTTAGTGGTAAAATAGCAGCACAGATCGGGTCGAGTTACATCAAAGGGTGGGAACAGTTATTCGAATTCAAATGTTTATGCACGTGAAGGGCAATTTGCACGGGGTGCTCTAAAATGAAAGATGTAACTTTCAGATTGGGAAAGCAAAGAAAAAGGTAGCATGATCTTGTTCAGAAAGCTGATGAAGACATAAAATTGATCGGCGGTGGATCAAGGAACAATCCATTCGTTCTCTGTTTTCTTTTTCAGATTCCGAGGGTGGCTATCGCGGGGATGCATGACTTGTAAATAGAAGAATCATAAGAAGAGGAAGACAATCTATACCATGCTAAATTCCGCTTGATCTTTCATCTGTGCTTTTGCAATGCCTTTCCATTTCAGGTTTAGCTTTCGTGTTAGGTTGGCTTTGGCACTATGTCTTGTGAGTATGGCTGTTTCGTTCATGTCAACATTGCTGTTTGACCGACACTTGCGTATAACTTGAATTCCAGTTTCTATTCCGTAATCTGGTTTCTGTTTCATGCAATCAAAATTTTAATTGCCCTTTAACTTAAGCATAGCACCTAAATTTCCTTTAATTTCCATAAAATCTGCAACTCTCACGCTTTGGTTTTCGAACTTCCCTTGTCATTAAGATGGATTTCCATCGAGTTTACTTTCCCTTTGCTCGCTGCGGCTGATGTGCCTTACACATACCAATCAGCTCGAACCATATTTGAAGAACTTGTTCTGCGAATGTGATCGAGCTAGAACCAGGAGACAGCCTTCTGGTGTTTGTTCTCCCAATCGTCTGAGAGTCAATTGGTTCTAGTGCAGTTTCGAACCAACAATATGTTACACATTTGATCCCCATCAAGGTACTTGTGAATATGATTTCATTCTAGATGTGCATTGGCATTGTAATGGTTCCCTATAAATTTAGTACTTGCAATCTGATATTTGATAAATGACATACAAGAGTTTTGTCTGGAATTGCTACGTAACAGGGGATTTGAATTTCAGAAAAGAGTTATTAGTCTATGAAATAATTAGTTATATTATCAATGTAAATTCATCTCATCCTTGTTCATGAAGGTCAGGAAAAGTAAGATGTTTTCGAATTTATTTGAATATCGCTGATTGTGTTCTTAATTTTCATTAAGTAGTAGAGCTAAAAAAAGCACTTCTTGCATCCAATCAAAATGTAGCAAGTCCTTCATCAGCTTCAACCACAAGATGTTCCAAGATCTAGAAGTGTCAAGAACCAGACTCGCAAGTGTATCTCCCAATGGTCATGCTTTCCTTCATCCTTAATTGAATGAATTATTAGTAAATTACATGTACAGACATTACTCATATGTAAACTTAACTAAATGTTGGTGACATCGATAATTTGTAATCTACCCATCAAACCTCCAACTTGGGATGATATAGCTAATTCCTAAACATTGGCAAGAGATTTTTATCAGCAATTGGAGAGGATATTAGAGGATATTTCCTAACCAAAATCACAAGGCAATGTGAATTTTAAAGGTTGTGAACATAGAACGACGGAAATAAAAATTCACAATTTCATCTATTATTTTATGCTTTTAGAAAAGTTGACAGCAACATAAAAAAAAAAAAATTATACATGAGTAGAAGGAACAATTGGTAGTGATCTTGGAAAATTTTACTATGTGACTTATCGAAAAAGAAAATTTTACTCTCTTTGTCTTGTTGTGATTTTTAACTAAACTCTACATAATTTCTCCATGATTCCTAAAAGGAAAACGACTATATTTCTTATTTTCTAACTAACGAATTAAGGAATAGATTTGTTTGTATGATAAGTGTTAACCAAATCCAAAAAATTAAGCAAAGATATCACCGGTGGATGACGCCCTCATGGAATGCTTTATGCTCTAATTTTTCATAATCAACGTGTGATATGATATTAACTGCTCTAACAGTACAAATGCATAGGGTGAGGTTTGACCAAAGTATAAATTGATTTGGATTTCGGATTTTAATGCATGACCTCCAACTGACATGGTGTCCACATGGATATCACTTACATCAAGAAAATTAATCACGTAACCTCCACGTCAACAATGTGCCAAAAAAAGACCCATTTATCATCAAAAGCACATTAATTGCAAAAAATAATGATGATGATGATGATGATGATGATGATGTTCAGTGCATTATGTTAATGAAGTCAGAGTTCAATGATCAATTTGCGAAAACCACTAAAAAAAATCGGTGACTATAACTGAAACCTAGTCTAATTGTAGAGTTCAAGAAAGAGAAGATAAATAAGAACCTCATGTGAGATGAAATACCGAGTGAAATATGAAGAGTTGAATCAAATTCAAAATTATAAATTATTGGATAATGGCATGTTTAATGTTTAAGTTTCTTACTTTTTTTCTTTTTTTGGTCAAAGTAACATTCCATTCATTTCAATATAAATACAAGAGAGAAACATCGTAGTCCAACTACAAACCAAAACACATACTAAACAATTTCAATATAAAACAAGCTCTAGATAATGAGATGAATCATTATAACAAGGTTAAGGGTCACACGCTCAAAATGCAGATCTATAATTATTTCAAATCAAAATTGACAGCTAATCACCGAATCTTTTTTTAGTAATGAGCACACATTAAGATCTCTAAATATTGCTATGGCTTTAAGTCCTACGTGCCTAGATTCAGCATCCCCAACACCATCGCCGTTCAAAGTAACAAGGTTAAACAAGTATATATTTGATACTTATGAGAGCAAAATCTTCATGAATGTCCTATGATCTTCTTCAAAATTGGACTTGTACACTAATGAAACCTGAGGGAAGCGAAAACCTAAGATCATACTCATAAAAATCTTCTCAAACCGGAAGAGAGAAGCTTCTAAATGTAGACAAGATCAAAAGAGAAAAACTCCACAAAACAGGAGGAAAGTAAGAAAAGGTAAACAAAGATTTAAATTAGCCAAAGAAAAAGAAAAAGGGAAGGGAGGGAGAGACATAGCTCTAATCTTCCCCTTCATGGAGGTTGAATAAGATGGTTAAGTGAAGAGAAGAAGAAGAGGAGTGAACTCTAGCAACTTCTAGGACGTAACTTCTTCACCTAATTTCAGTCAGCTCACTTTGGTTTCCTTGGTCTAAAAGTCACCATTCTGAAATGCATACAAATTTTCCCTGCCCTTCGGTTTTTCCCACCCAATATTGCCCTCTTCATCGACATTATATCTTTCCGTTGTTTGGATGACAGACAGTTGCAGGTTTTGTGCTCAGTCTAATCAGTTAATTAAAATAAAGGAAGGGTAATAAAAATACTCTTATGTACATGCAAAAAATGGATATTCTTGGGCAGTGGTCTCTAAGTAGCCTGGTAATGTGCCTCCAAGGTGACATTGTCTTTGAGCACAAGTACTGTTGCTGATAATGAATAAGGATAATAGCAAAACCCCCCTTTTTACTGGATCATTTTAAGGACGTTTCAGTCAGACATGATATGAAGTTTGTCTTCAAGCAAGCCCGATACTGCTCAGAGACAGTCCCCCAAGGACCCACTCGTTTTTGGCTCTCTCTCTCTCTCTCTCTCTCTACCAAGGAAAGTGTGGGTGTGTGTGTGTGTGCGTGAGATGGGAAAAAAAAAAAAAAAAAAACCCTCAAAAACAAAAGAGTAGCTTAACTGAGACAGGAAGGTAGAGTACCCACCACTTCA